>NW_028126501.1:600000-886038 GCF_965194825.1 Balaenoptera physalus
AATTTGATTATCTCCGCAGTAGCCGAAATCCAACGAAGCCCCACTTGATTTCACGGAAGTAGCATCAAAACCTGTATATGTCTTCAATGTAGAAAATGTAGCAGGCCCATTCACCCCGTCCCTCCTAGAGAATATGTCAATGTCCCTATAATAAAATTTCCACAGCAATCTATTTTTAGGAGCATTCGACAATCCCTAGGTGCCAGAATTATATACAGCCCAAGTCATCATTAAAACTCATCTAACAATCTCCTTTCTATGAATTTGAGCCTCCTACCTACAATTTTGATATGATCAACGCATACATCTCTTATGAAAAGTGTTTTTACGACTAACATTAATCTTATGTATATGAGAGTTTTCACTACTTGTCATCATACCAGGCAACCCACCACAAATTTAAGAAATATGTCTGACAAAAGAGTTACTTTGATAGAGTAAATCATAGAGGTTTCAATGCTCTGATTCCTAGAATTGAATTCTTCCTAATAATTTTACATTCTCCATGCTACCTACCACATTACACCACATGCTATATAGTAAAGTTCTCTAAGTAAGCTACAGGCCCATACCCCAAAAATATTTTTGTATATCCTTCCTGTGCTAATAAACTCTCATTGTTTTTACCATCATTCTACTGACCATTTTCTCAGGAAATATAATTGTATAACAAGCTCACACTGGTTAATGGTATCCCCATTCTAATAAAAAACATGAACCCATAAGCTACAGAAGCATCCAACAAATATTTCCTAAAACAGTCCACCACATCAATACTACTTATAATGGCTATTATCATTAATCTAATATACTCTGGTCAAAGAGCACAATGAATAACAAGAATCTTTAATCCAGCAGCATCCACCCTCATGACAATCGCCCTTGTCACAAAAGTAGGACTTTCCCCATTTCACTTCTGAGTGCCTGAAGTCACACGAGGCATCCCATGAACAGCAGACCTGATGCTATCAACATGACAAAATTGCACCCCTATCAGTTTTATACCACAGGTCACCTTCCATCAACCTAAATATACTATTAATCATAGTGATATTATAAATCATAGCTGGAGGCTGAGGCAGACTTCGCCATACTCACCTGGAAAATATTACACCCTCCTCATCAATTGCCCATATAGGATGAATAACAGCTATTATAATGTATATTCAGATTATAACAATCCTAACCATACTAATTTATATCATAACAACACTGTCTTCTTCTTATTTATGCCCAGATCATGTACTACAAGAGTATCATTATCACACACATGAGATAAAACACCTCCCATCACAATCATTTTCCTCACCATTATAGTATCATTAGGACATCGCCCATCACTATCAGGCTTTCTACCCAAATGAATAATTATCCAAGAGATAACAAAAACGACAACATCATTCTACCAACACTAATAGCCATCATAGCAGTCCTCAGCATATATTTCTACTTGCAGCTAACATACTCCACATCACTAACTATATTCCCTTCATTAAACAACACAAACACAAAGCAATTTGAACATACAAAGAAATAACCTTCCTATCATTACCAATCATAATACCCACACGGTTACTACACACAACACCCATTCTATCGGTGCTGGACTAGGAATTTAGGTTAGTTCAGACCAAGAGCTTTCAAAACCCTAAACAAGTGAAATTTACTTAATTCCTAAAAATAAGGATTGCAAGACTTTATTCTACATCAATTGAATGTAAAGCAAACACTGTATTGAAGCCAAATCTTTACGAGATTGATGAGTTTTAACCCCAGGAAACTTTAGTTAACAGGCAAATCCTCTAGTCAACTGACTTCAGTCTACTTCTCCTTCATTTGAGAAAGAAAAAAAGAAAAAAAAAAAAAAGGCAGGATAATCACTGGCAGAATTGAAGCTGCTTCTCTGAAGTTACAATTCAATTTGTTGATTCACCACAGGGTTTGCCAGAAAGAGGGCTCAATCTCTGTCTTTAGATTTACAGTCTAATTCTAACTCAGTCATTTTACCTCTGTTCATACACTGCTGATTATTTTCAACAAATCACAAAGATATCGGCATTTTATATTTACTATTTGGTGCTTGAGCTGGAGTAGCAGGCAGCACCTTAATTATATTAATCCAGGCTGAGCTATGCTGACCTGGACCGCTACTTGGAGATGCCCAAATCTGTAAGGTTGTCATAACAGTCCCTGCACTTGTAATAATTTTCTTTATAGCTGTACCCGTTATGATTGCAGGCTTTGAAAACTGACTTGGGCCATTAATAACTCGGACAACTGAAGTAGCATTTCCCCCAATAAATCATATAAACTTTTGACTACTTCCCCCATCATTCTTACTCCTACTCATATCACCAATAGTAGAAGCTGGTTCTGGTACCAGTGGGACGGTGTATTCAGCTCTAGCCTGCAATCTGGCCCATGCAGGAGCCTCTGGCGACCTAACTGTTTTCTCCTTACATTTAGCAGGTGTCTCCTCAATTCTTGGTATTATTACTTTTATTACTATTGTCTTTAATACAAAACCAGCAGTCATATCCCAATACCAAACACCATTATTTGTTTAATCTTCCCCAACTATAGCCATATTACTATAATTACCAATCTCAGTCCAAGCAGCCAGAATTGCCATGCTGTTAAGAGATAGAAATCTAAACACTACTTTCTTTGACCCTGCAGGAGGAGACCGAATCCTATACCAACACCTCTTTTGATACTTTGCTCACCCTGAAGTCTGTATTCATGGCCTAACAGGGTTTGTTATAAACTCACATAGCATTACCTACTATTTAGGACAAAAATTGCCTTTCAGCTATCTGGGAATAGTATGAGTCATGTCCACTGGTTTTTTAGGAGTTCTCTTGTGGGCCCATCATATGTTTACCATAGGGATAGCTGTGGACTCAGGAGCATACTTTGCATCAGCTACCGTAATTACTTCTATCCCTACAGGAGTAAAAGTATCTAGCTGATTAGCAACTCTTTATTTAATTTTTCTTTTTCTTTTCTTTTCTTTTTTTTTTTTGGCTGAGTTGGGTCTTGGTTGCTGCGCATGGGCTTTCTCTGGTTGCGGTGAGCGGCAGCTACTCTTCGTTGCGGTGTGCGGCCCTTTCATTGCAGTGGCTTCTCTTGTTGCAGAGCACGGCCTCTAGGCGCGTGGGCTTCAGTAGTTGTGGCTTGCGGGCTCTAGAGGGCAGGCTCAGTAGTTGTGGCACACGGGCTTTTTGCTCCGCGGCATGTGGAATCTTCCCAGACAAGGGCTCGAACCCGTGTCCCCTGCATTGGCAGACGAATTCTTAACCACTGCGTCACCAGGGAAGTCCCTGGTTAGCAACTGTTCACGGAGGTAATACTATATGACCTCCTACTATATTATGAGTTTTAGGCTTTAGTTTTTCTTTTTACAGTAGGTGGTTTGACAGGAATCATCTTAGCCAACTCATCCCCAGACATTGTCCTCCAGGATACATACTATGTAGTAGCACACTTCCATGACCTAATGTCCATGGGAGCAGTCTTCACTATTATAGGAGGCTTTCTACACTGATTCCCACTATTCTTAGGTTATACAGTTAACTCAGCATGAGCAAAAATTCACCTCACAAGTATATTTGTAGTAGTAAATATGACTTCCTGCAGCACTTTCGTGGCCTCTCAGGGATGTCACTACGTTAGTCTGAGTACCCTGAGGCACACACAACATGAAATATTTTGTCTTTAGGCTCATTCATCTCAGTAGCAGCAGTAATGCTAATAATCTTCATACTTTGAAAAGCATTTGTGTCTAAACAAGAAGTCTTAGCAGTGGGAATTGCTACTCCTAACCTAGAATGGTTACACGGATGTCCTCCACCATATCCTACGTTTCAAGATCCTACCTATGTAAATGTAAAATAAGGAAGGACTCAAGTCCTTTTCAACCAGTTTCAAGCCAACACCATAACAATTATGTCTTCCTCAATAAATGAGATAAAAGTAAAAAGTGATGTAGCTTTGTCAAAGTTAAATGATAGGCTAAAATCCTGTATATGACTAAGGCATATCAATTTCATCTAGGCTCTCAAGATACAACATCACCGATTATGGAAGAACTTTTACATTTTCTTCCTCACACATTAATAGTGATTTTTAAAATAAGTTCTCTAGTCCTCTATATCATTTCACTAATATTGACATCTAAACTCATATGCATACAATAGATGCACAGGTAGAGAAATTGTGAACAATTTACTAGCTATTATTGTAATCTTAAATGCCCTATCATCATTGTGTATCCTTTACATGATACATGAAATCAATAACTCTTCCCAAACCATAAAAACTATGGGTCAGTAACGATACTGAAGCTACAAATACACAGATTACGAAGATTTAAATGTTGACTCCTCTGTAATCCCCACATCAGAGCTAAAACCAGGAGAATAATGACTAATAGAAGTCAACAACCGAGTAGTTAGGGATAGTCATTGAATATTAGTTTCATCTGAAATTGTTGTACACTCCGGAGTTGTTCCTTCTCAGGCCTAAAAGAAACTGCTATCCCAGGACGCCTAACTTAAAGAATCCTAATATCAACAGGACCAGGCCTATGTTGTGGACAAGAGAGCTCGTTTTCCTGAGTTCAAAGACAGGACAGAGGGATATGTCTTAGATATGGGGTGAATCTGCAGCCCATGGGGATGCACTCTCCAAGCTCCAGTATAGGAATGGGGCCTCTAGGGTCCCAGGCCACCCACCACGCCCTCTGGAGCAGGATCTGGGCAACATTCCCTGTCAGTGATGAGGCAGCCCTAGCACTTGTCACGGCCCGATGTCGTGTCCTATGTGGGCCCCATGCTCTTGGGACCACACCTCACACTCTGCAGGTCCATGCTACAGGGTCCTTCATGCCTCTGGAGTAGAGACCACACAGCAAGCAGTTCCCTCCGCAACCAGCAGGAGGAGGGGAGGAGAACAGGGGCACCAGGGGACTCTCATTCAGACAACAACACCCCAGCGGTGCCAGCGGGGACAGTGACGATGCAGATGAGGCACAGACCAAGAGATGGGACCAGAGGACCCAAAAGGCAGCTGGTCAGGTCCTGGCTCACCTGCACCCCGGACACCTTTGTCCCGCATACACCCCCTTCCTCATACACCCTCTCCTTAAATGCAGATTCTTCAGATGCGAACAGGCAGCGCTTCAGACTGAAAGTCAGCTCTTCCAAAATGACCCGTCAGCAAACACTGCAGGATTCCACTCCAGTGGGTGCCCTGGAGTCGACAACTCAGGGACTGAAGTGTCTATCGGTGACAGGGGCAGTGGGAGGGAATGGGGAATGAGACTTTCATGGTTGTGGAATTTTGGTTTTGCAGGACGAAAAGTTCTAGTGATGGTGGTGATGGCTCCACGAGAAAGTGAATCTATCTGATGCCTCAGAAACGTGCACTTAAAATGGTGATGATGGTAAAGGGTATGTGACGTGTGTTTTATTTCACTTAAAATAAATTCTTAAAATAATGTCTTGTTAATTGAGATTCCATTTCGACTCCCCTTCATCACAAATGTCGGAGGCCCAGACACAGTCCCCTACCTTAGGGGCCATCACGGTACCCTCACAGAGCACGTGGGAGACCATTCTTAGGGGGGGCTAGTCTGTGCTCACCTGACCTCTGTCCAGGGGGACCCAGGCAGTGGTGACCCCCATAGATTAGACATATGATATGCTATAGTATTAATACGATACCACCAAGTGTTGTCACTCACCGGAACACAGAGCAGCAACCCACTCGAACATTCTTGACCTCATATGTTTGTGACAAGATGAAGAGAAGAAAAGGAACCACAGGTTAATCAGGACAACACCCTTAATGCAGAGGTTGGAAATCTCAAAGGGGACAGGACACACTGCAGGCAAAGAGCGCATATGCGGTCTCCCCATCCATGTGATCCTGACCCATGCAGGTATGGTGAGACCCACACAGTCCCCGCACCCTATACCTGGGGCCACACATCCACACTCACCAGGGTGACCCACCTCCCCAGACCCCTCCACCTGGGTCACATGTCCACAGTCCCAGGGTGACCTCACCTCCCCAGACCCTGCACCTGGGGTCACACGTCCCCTTGGTCAGGACACCATGGCTCTGCAGGGGGCTCCCCCAATGTGGAAACAAGCTGGGTCCCTGGGACCTCCTGGGATGGGAAAAAGTGTCAGGTGGGTCTCCTTTCCCCACACTTGGCCCAGAGGAGTCCTCGTCTTCTCACTTTGGTTCTGTGTGATTTTAACTGTTTGTACAGCTTTCATACTAAAGTTGAACACACGACCCTGGTGCTGGCATGCTCAGTCCTTTCTCGTCTCACTTACATGTTGAGAAAACTCACAGGACAGCAGGGCTGAAAGCCGAGGGGCAGCTCTGGACTCTGCTGAGTAGGGACGGTAGACTGGAGGGAGAGCTCAGCAGCAGCCTCAGCTGTCACCCATCGGCCTTTTGCCCGATCTGCGTGCCCTGCAATCAATTCAGCAGCTAAACCTGCTTCCCTATGCACCATGCACGTGCTGGTAAATTGGAATTATTGCCAGGTAGTCCTCCTGAGGATTCTCCATGAGCCCCAGGGAAGGTGAACCTTGGCAGGGATTAAGACTAAGGCCCCGACCATAGCACTGACCCTTGGGAGGACCAGGTCACCACACTCAGAAGAGAGGCTGTTATGTAGACAAGCCCACCTCATCTCCAGACCCTAGACATCTAAGCACTGACATTCAGATGCAGGCACGGAGCTTCCCAGTACTGAGGCCAGGCCGGGTCTCTACCCAGGTCCCCATAGTCCTAGCGTACACAGAACATGGTCAGGTCTAAATCTTCTTATTATAGACAACACATGGTCAGCTCTAAACATAATCAGTAGACAGGACATGCAGAGGTCTAAATCTACCATGTAGACACAACTTGATCATGTTTAAACTAGCTTAGGGCTGATCTCATAGGGGGTACAGATCACACACATGGGTCTCTCATCTTTGGACACCCACGTCAGGAAACTGAACAAAATCTTTGTCATTAAACATTTCAACAGGTAAAACAGAAATGTTCCCAATTTCTCTGGCCACCTGATGGTCAGGATCCACGGGCGAGCCACGAACTTCTTAGAGTGCAGCCCAGTCTGCTGCCAGGACAGACAAGAAGTGGCCTGATTCCAGACTCCCAGGCTTCCAGAAGGAGGTGGCCACACTGCAAGCCAGGTCAGGAGAGTCCTGCATGGTCCGGGCCGGGAGATCCGGTCTGTCCATTCGGCTGGCCGATTCCGGGCGGGGCGCTCAGGGCCGCTGAGAGCCCTGCACTCAGGTCCTGCTTCCCTGCAGCGTGTGCGTGTGCGTGTGCGTGTGCGTGTGTGTGTGTGTGTAGAGGGGGCGGTGGCTGACGGCTCCCATGGTTCCCAACCCGGGCACCGCGCTGTCTTCGAGGGGAGGCACGGGGAGAGGTAGGGGCACAGAAGCCGTTGGAGAGGAGAACCCACCGCGGAACTCCTTGCACACTGGCTCGCCCCACCCGGAGACCCGCCTGCCCATCGTGGGCCGCATGTCGCCCCCCAGTCCCCCACCCCCGAGGGCAGGGTGCCTGCTCTTTCAACAGCACAGGGTCTCACATGAAGGAGACCCAGTGTGGACTGTCAGCCCCCAACTCCTGATGCTGTGTTTAGGGGGAGAATGAACCCCCTTGACTGGGTGATGGGACCCTGTGAGGAAAGAGGTGGCGGCCCGATCCAAGTCGGGGCCTGGCTGAGATATGAGGAAACAGGAGCCAAGGGCAGGGCCTGGAGGCCAGGCCAACAGGAGGGGCACCCCCAGCCTTGGCCGGGCTCTCCAACGGTGACATTGTTGCTTTAGGGGACCTGGGACAGGTGACTGAATGTAATGGGAGTCTAAACTGGACCCTGAATGCGGCTTAAAGAAGGTGTGAAGGATGTTACTGAGACAGTGACAGTCATTGGAAGACAAACTCTGTGTCAGGATATCCTGCTCCCTCCATTTAAATCCCTGAGATCTGTGACCTTTACGTGGCTACGCAGGATTGTTAGAGCAGCTGCGTGCGGATATATCTGGGGCACAATTCAGTCTGCAGCCAACTTGCAAGTGGTTCCAGCAAACACACAGGTGTGCGCACAGGCAGGCACAGCACACACACAAACATATGCACGTGCACAGCACAAATATATTCACACACTAGCATGTGAACACACATGCACCCATATGCCCATGCACACACTAATGTGTGCAAGTTCACATACCTATCCACATGCACAGCATATTTATGCAAACAGGCACATGCACACGCATAGCACACACACAGGGAATAAAGTGAATCCGTAAAGCATTAATTCCTGAACACAAGTGAAGCTGACATGTATTTTTCCCTTTTCTTAGCCTTGATGTTTTCCACAACAAAAAAGTTTAAGAAAAAAGTTAATGGCAAATGACTTTTGATTCATAGGACTTTCTGATTTTATTCCACAAATATTATGACAGCAGAAATGAATGTAGATATTACATGTGTCCACTAAGGGAAGAATGGAGAAGAAAAACACGGTCCATCAATACAAGGGAATGCTATTCAGCCTAAAAAGGAAGTCAATTCTGACACAGGATGCAGCAGGGATGAACCTTGAGGGCATTATGCTCAGTGATGTAAGCTAGACACAAAAAAACAAACAGTGCTTGATCCACTCATACAAGGCCCCTAGAGCAGTCGGAAATATAGAGACATAAAGTAGGATGTTGAGGGCCAGAGGCTGAGGGAGGGACAATGGGGAGTGAGTGTTTAATGGGGACTGTTTCAATTTTGCAAGATGAAAAAGTTCTGGAGGATGATGGTGGTCAGGTTTGCACAACAGTGTGAATTATTTCCTGACCCTGAAATGTGCACTTAAAAATGGTTAAGATAGTACATTTTATGTTATGTGTACCAGACCACAATTTTTAAAACTTTTCCAAAAACAACAGGAAATAGTCCATGAATACCACAAGATGCACAACTTCACTAACAACAGAGGGATTAAAGCCATAAGAAAAATACTGTGCATACACCTACCAGAATGGCAGACATGAAAGACATAGTATCAAATATCAGCAGGATGTGGAGCAATGGAAAGCCTGGTACGCAACGGGGGGATGCAACCACTTCTGAAGCAATCGGGCCTCAGATAGCGAAGTCCGTGCACAGAGACCCACAGTGCTCCTCCCAGTTGAACACAAACCCACCAGCCCTGCACCAGGACACACGGACATGGACTGGCAGCCACAGGAGCCAAACCTGAAGGAACCTGAAGGCCATCACAGACGGATGCAGAAATGAACCATGCACGCTCCTATGAAGGAATATTCCACAGCAATGGAGTACATTTTGTTTAAAGGTAGTAAAACTATAAAAATTATTTTTTAAAGAAAACTATATTTACAAGATGAAAGAATCTATAATTCTGGCACCTAGGGAATGTCGAATGCTCCTAAAAATAGATTGCTGTGGAAACGTTTATTATAGGGAAATTGACATATTCTCTAGGAAGGACGCGGTGAATGGGCCTGCTACATTTTCTACATTGAAGACATGTACAGGTTTTGATTCTACTTCTGTTAAATCAAGTGGGGCTTCACTGGATTTCTGCTACTGCGGAGATAATCAAATTCTGGGTAGGGGTCAGGAGAAAATTAGTCATAGGTGTTCTTGTGTAGTAATTACTGTTGAAAGTGTAAATGATCCATTTACCAGTAAGACTGAGAATAGAATAACTGCTACATTACTTCATATGAGATGATCCTCTGTGCTATTGTTCCTGGAGCTCCAGTGAGTGAGTATTTTGAATGTGAAGTTCATCCAGATATGAGGATGGAATAAATGGCTAGGTGTGATATGGCTAATAGAAATAATATGCCTACATTTATACTAATTAGTGGATAAGATATGGGAAGAGGAATTCATGTTGTGAGAGGCAGGGTTATGGCTAGCATTGGGGCAATAATATATAAATTGATGATGTTGATGGACATAGTGGTTCTTTAATAAGTAATTGGAATGCCTCAGCAATGGGTTGTAATCATCCATGGGGGCTGATGATTTTTGGCCCTTTCTGGATTTGTATATAGCCTAGGATTTTCCATTTGGTTAATATGAGGAATGCTATGGTGAATTAAATTGGGTAATTTGTGAAAGAATGTTGATTATAAACATATTCTTAGGAAGAGGACTTGAACCAGTGCAGAAAAAGTTTCAGTTTTACATAATTACCGGGCTCTGCCAGCGTAACGAACCCTGTTCTACAGTAGGGTATGTATAAATTAATTGAATGTAGATTATATCATCATTTAGTTTGAAGACATTTTGTAAAGGAAGCCGTATTGCTCTTGTCCTTTCATACTGGAAGAAATCTGCAATAGACAGAAACCAACCAGGATGACTCCAGTCTGAACTCAGATCACGTGAGACTTTAATCGTTGAACAAACAGACAATTAATAGCAGTTATACCGTTGAAATGTCGTGATCCAGCATCAAGGTCATAAACCATATTGCCCATATGAACTCCAGAATACAATTACACTGTTATCCCTAGGAAAACTTGTTCCATTGACCAGTGTTTTAGAAGAACAGGTGATAAAGCATTTTGACTAGCTGGCCTAAATTTTAATCACTCAGAAGTGGTTTTATTCTCCCAAAAATAAATGGCGCATGGGCTCAAGACACACCTGCTTCAGTAGTTGTGGCGTGCAGACTCAGTAGTTGTGGCCCAATGGCTTAGTTGTTCCGTGGCACGTGAGATCTTCCCGGACCGGGGATCGAACCGGGTCCCCTGCATTGGCAGGCGAATTCTTAATCACTGCATCACCAGGGAAGTCCCAGATTCGCAGTCTCCCTTTTAATATACCTTAAGCCCAAAGAATCCATGGAAAATTGTTAGAGAAAATAAGGCAATAAAATATTGTAAGGACTATAACAGAAGCATATAGTACACAGTTCATATAGACACATCCCAAGCAGTTACAAAGTATATTAAAAGGGAGGCTGCAATTTTAAAAGAATAAGAAAAATTATACCCACAAACTCCCAATCTTTCCTGAAACGTTGCAATCTGAAACCCTATTGTAGGAAGCAGAAGATTCCAGGAGATATTCTACAAATGAAGCACTCCAAACCCTGTGGTTGGATAAGGAATTCTGGAAGGAAGGTATCCTCACCCAAGGAGAGCAGGTTCCTATACTTCTCTAACATCACATCCCTGTAAAATTCCCATTGATCTTGGTCCAGGCATTCTCACTCCTCTTGACAGAAATCTATGGCCACATCCTGGAATGTCAGCAGTCCCTGAAATTAAACGTACACATGCCATGTGGCCACGGGAAGTGTTCATAATATGACCCAAGAAGAAAACAGCAAGTTAAGAGAAGGTTTTAATTTAGAAGAGTCTCTTTAATTATCCACTAATACATATATATATATATATATATATATATATATATATATATATATATATAATTTTTTTTTTACAAAGTAACTTTCTCTACCTTATTTCTAACTACAAGAAAAGAGTATGGCATGTGATCCACAAAACCAGTATAGAGACTATACTTGTCTGGAAAAGAAATGATAAAATGATGGTTTCAACACAGGCATATGCATTTTTGAGTGTTTTATTTATATCAAACTGGATAAAATGTGTGTATTTCTCATAGAGAAAAGACCTGTCGAGGTAGAAATGTACCTTTCAACTATTCATGGGTACACGAGTACACTGGGGAGATTGTAAAAGTGCAGATTGTGATTCAGTAGGTCCGGTGGGCATGAGTTCTATTTTTTTAACAAGCTGATTTTTAACTAGTGATGCCACAGTCTCTGATTCATTAACCACAACTGTGAATATCAGAGACATAATTAGAAAGGTAAAAATTCTCATTTAATTTTGAACTTAAAGTGTTTTATGGATTTTAAACCTTTAATAGAAAAGTGAGCACAGCAGCAACAATCATTTGTGAGTATTTACTATAGACTGTGTATCTTTCTAGTTTTTTTGTGTAGGATTCCAGGAAAAAGGCCTGGGCTGCGGCCACAATGGGCGTGGCCCCCAGGCCGGGCCGCCCCTCCAGGACCCCCGACGGGGCCCTGCGCTCCTGGCGGCTCCCTCCCCCGCCGCCCCGCTCCCTCCCGGAAGGCCTTGGGGCAGAGCGGTCCCACCCACTGCGCGCTGAACAGAGCCCGCGTTTCCTCAGAGCTGGAACTCCCGGCTCAGGCGGGGTCTCTTCCCTCCGCCTTCACGGAACTGCCCCGGAGCCCGAGGGCAGGGCGACCTCACTGAGGCTGCCGGCTCTGGAGGTGCCCCGGCGGCCGAAGCCATGACAGTCGCGGGGACGGCGGGCTGGGTAAGTGGGCGACGACCCTCCGCCTGGTCCGGTGCCCGGGCGGCAGCACAAGACCAGCTTCTGAGGGGCAGGGGTTCGCTGCCACCCGCCGCTGCTGTGCAGAAAGAGCGGCCTCCAGCGTCTGGTTCCCGGGAACTTTGGTCCGTCCTCTCGCCCCTGCCCTCGTCCTGGCTCGCGAGACCTGGTGGGCGTGAGGAGGGGGTCGGCCTGAGCGTCCTGAGGGGAAACGGGGCAAGGGAGGCGCAGGGTCCGGCTGCAGCGTCAGCGCCCCTCTTCCCGACTGCGGGGAAAGCGGCTGAAAACTCCTCCCGAGGCGCGCAGGCCCCTTATTCAGCCGAGTCCCTCTGCGCTCCTTCCTTCCTGAGTTAAAGTACCGGGGGGAGGGGACAGGGCAGGGAACTGGCGCAGGTAATGGGGAACATCCAAAGGTGATTGTTAACTAAGGAAAACCAGCTCTCCCAAGGTCAGGAATGCGGCGCTTTTCTTTGCCTGGGCTCACTGAATTCCTTCCTTTGATATGCACCTCAGCTCTCTGGGGCCTGCATTCTGTATTTGCATATCCTGAGTGCCTCAGGGCCCGCCGGCTCACATTGGAGGGCTGCAAGTGCTGAAGACTGTGACATCCTTTGTTTACTGATAGGGCAAGAACTATTCCATTTCTCACAGGCTTGAGGGGCAGACAGTGGAAAAAAGTCAGAGAATCTCACTCGGCCTGTACTTTGGTTTACATATAGATCATATTTATACTTAACTGTGCTAATAGAGGTTCTCAAGTCCAATCAACTTGTACTACTGCCCTCTATGTATCAATTTCATCAATATCATAAGATAAATGCCTATAGAATTGACTTAATCCATTTAAATAGGATAATGATTTTGAAAGGAAACATAATAGAAATATAACAACGAAACCTTTACCACTAAAGGCTGGGTCTGGAACACCCTAAATAAATGTTCCATTGTTAAAATATTGAAAGATGTAGTCAATAGAAATATCAAAAAAATGACAAATAATAAGGGTAGCAGAATGTTGAAATGTTCTATCTTTATCATTAAAGTGGCAGAAAATCATTTATTAGTAGGCACTGGGGGCAGAAGATGACTGATTTTATATCTGTGTCATATTTGTGCAGTTGTTTCAACAAGTAACTTAAAGACAAAATGGAAAAACAAGGAGGTTTGTGCCTGAGATCATGTTGATGTGAAACCAGGGATGGCCACCTTGTGCCAGGTGAGTTAAGTTTACCTGGCAGGTAGACCGCAGAGCTCCTGGGAAGCAAGGGTTGGAATTTTTCTGCTGGGTGCCCCTTAGGTTCTGTGACTTGACTGACTGTGAGTCATGTTTCGGGAAAGACCTGATCACAGGAAAAGGGTGGGAATAGAGTGATTTGGGGAGCAGCTAACAACATTCATCACAGCTCACGGCCTGAATGAATTTTAAAGAAACAGGAAAACAAATGCTTCTTATGGAATCAGAGAATGTGAGGGCTGGACAATCCCAGAAAATGAGGAACACCCATCCCATTTTCCAGATGACAAAACAGAGGTCCAGCAAGGTGAAATCCCTCACCCAAGTTGCACCCGTCTCTCCTCCCCACTACGTGGTTCATGAAAGCAGGACTCTTCCTGTCTTGATCACTGCTGAGCCCCAAAAAGGGCCAGGCATCTAGCAGCTGCTCCAAAAATTTGGGTTGACTGTAGGAACAATGCTATTTCTTTCTTTCTCACTCTTATTCAGGATTGTGCCAAGAACTCCCCAGGTTGCAATGTAATTCGATAAATGTAAATATTAATTGAGTTTTGTTGTGATGAGGACTTAGGCTTTGAAGGTAACAGACTTGGTTCAGATCTTGGTTCTGCCACTCCATAGCTGTTTGGCTTTGGGAAAATTACTAAACCTCTCTGAGATTATTTCCTCCTTTGTAAAGTGGGGATAAATCTATCTGAGCCAGCAGAGCAGCTGCATGAGAGATGTGCACTAAATATTGGTCTTTCTCACTCTCCTACGCCATCTCTCTGTTCTTCCCAGAG
Source organism: Balaenoptera physalus (assembly GCF_965194825.1). Classification (NCBI taxonomy): domain Eukaryota; kingdom Metazoa; phylum Chordata; class Mammalia; order Artiodactyla; family Balaenopteridae; genus Balaenoptera; species Balaenoptera physalus. The sequence continues at coordinate 614,419 of NW_028126501.1, forward strand.
AAGCTGTACAGAAGGATATAGTACTTTTGTTTAAAATAGTTAACTAATTAATTAATTAATTTGTTTTTGGCTGCGTTGGGTCTTCGTTGCTATGCGCAGGCTTTGCCTAGTTGCGGCAAGCGGGGGCTACTCTTTGTTGCGGTGCGCGGGCTTCTCATTGCGGTGGCTTCTCTTGCTAGCCTTAACCCCAATGCTAGCCTTAACCCTGGCTCTCACAACATGAATTCCTCTTCCCATATCTTATCCACTAATTAATATAAATGTAGGCATATTATTTCTATTAGCCATATCACACCTAGCCATTTACTCCATCCTCAGATCTGGATGAACTTCACATTCAAAATACTCACTCACTGGAGCTCTAGGAGCAATAGCACAATCATCTCATATGAAGTAATGTAGCAGTTATTCTATTCTCAGTCTTACTGATAAATGGATCATTTACACTTTCAACAGTAATTATTACACAAGAACACCTATGACTAATTTTCTCCTGACCCCTACCCAGAATTTGATTATCTCCGCAGTAGCCGAAATCCAACGAAGCCCCACTTGATTTCACGGAAGTAGCATCAAAACCTGTATATGTCTTCAATGTAGAAAATGTAGCAGGCCCATTCACCCCGTCCCTCCTAGAGAATATGTCAATGTCCCTATAATAAAATTTCCACAGCAATCTATTTTTAGGAGCATTCGACAATCCCTAGGTGCCAGAATTATATACAGCCCAAGTCATCATTAAAACTCATCTAACAATCTCCTTTCTATGAATTTGAGCCTCCTACCTACAATTTTGATATGATCAACGCATACATCTCTTATGAAAAGTGTTTTTACGACTAACATTAATCTTATGTATATGAGAGTTTTCACTACTTGTCATCATACCAGGCAACCCACCACAAATTTAAGAAATATGTCTGACAAAAGAGTTACTTTGATAGAGTAAATCATAGAGGTTTCAATGCTCTGATTCCTAGAATTGAATTCTTCCTAATAATTTTACATTCTCCATGCTACCTACCACATTACACCACATGCTATATAGTAAAGTTCTCTAAGTAAGCTACAGGCCCATACCCCAAAAATATTTTTGTATATCCTTCCTGTGCTAATAAACTCTCATTGTTTTTACCATCATTCTACTGACCATTTTCTCAGGAAATATAATTGTATAACAAGCTCACACTGGTTAATGGTATCCCCATTCTAATAAAAAACATGAACCCATAAGCTACAGAAGCATCCAACAAATATTTCCTAAAACAGTCCACCACATCAATACTACTTATAATGGCTATTATCATTAATCTAATATACTCTGGTCAAAGAGCACAATGAATAACAAGAATCTTTACTCCAGCAGCATCCACCCTCATGACAATCGCCCTTGTCACAAAAGTAGGACTTTCCCCATTTCACTTCTGAGTGCCTGAAGTCACACGAGGCATCCCATGAACAGCAGACCTGATGCTATCAACATGACAAAATTGCACCCCTATCAGTTTTATACCACAGGTCACCTTCCATCAACCTAAATATACTATTAATCATAGTGATATTATAAATCATAGCTGGAGGCTGAGGCAGACTTCGCCATACTCACCTGGAAAATATTACACCCTCCTCATCAATTGCCCATATAGGATGAATAACAGCTATTATAATGTATATTCAGATTATAACAATCCTAACCATACTAATTTATATCATAACAACACTGTCTTCTTCTTATTTATGCCCAGATCATGTACTACAAGAGTATCATTATCACACACATGAGATAAAACACCTCCCATCACAATCATTTTCCTCACCATTATAGTATCATTAGGACATCGCCCATCACTATCAGGCTTTCTACCCAAATGAATAATTATCCAAGAGATAACAAAAACGACAACATCATTCTACCAACACTAATAGCCATCATAGCAGTCCTCAGCATATATTTCTACTTGCAGCTAACATACTCCACATCACTAACTATATTCCCTTCATTAAACAACACAAACACAAAGCAATTTGAACATACAAAGAAATAACCTTCCTATCATTACCAATCATAATACCCACACGGTTACTACACACAACACCCATTCTATCGGTGCTGGACTAGGAATTTAGGTTAGTTCAGACCAAGAGCTTTCAAAACCCTAAACAAGTGAAATTTACTTAATTCCTAAAAATAAGGATTGCAAGACTTTATTCTACATCAATTGAATGTAAAGCAAACACTGTATTGAAGCCAAATCTTTACGAGATTGATGAGTTTTAACCCCAGGAAACTTTAGTTAACAGGCAAATCCTCTAGTCAACTGACTTCAGTCTACTTCTCCTTCATTTGAGAAAGAAAAAAAGAAAAAAAAAAAAAAAGGCAGGATAATCACTGGCAGAATTGAAGCTGCTTCTCTGAAGTTACAATTCAATTTGTTGATTCACCACAGGGTTTGCCAGAAAGAGGGCTCAATCTCTGTCTTTAGATTTACAGTCTAATTCTAACTCAGTCATTTTACCTCTGTTCATACACTGCTGATTATTTTCAACAAATCACAAAGATATCGGCATTTTATATTTACTATTTGGTGCTTGAGCTGGAGTAGCAGGCAGCACCTTAATTATATTAATCCAGGCTGAGCTATGCTGACCTGGACCGCTACTTGGAGATGCCCAAATCTGTAAGGTTGTCATAACAGTCCCTGCACTTGTAATAATTTTCTTTATAGCTGTACCCGTTATGATTGCAGGCTTTGAAAACTGACTTGGGCCATTAATAACTCGGACAACTGAAGTAGCATTTCCCCCAATAAATCATATAAACTTTTGACTACTTCCCCCATCATTCTTACTCCTACTCATATCACCAATAGTAGAAGCTGGTTCTGGTACCAGTGGGACGGTGTATTCAGCTCTAGCCTGCAATCTGGCCCATGCAGGAGCCTCTGGCGACCTAACTGTTTTCTCCTTACATTTAGCAGGTGTCTCCTCAATTCTTGGTATTATTACTTTTATTACTATTGTCTTTAATACAAAACCAGCAGTCATATCCCAATACCAAACACCATTATTTGTTTAATCTTCCCCAACTATAGCCATATTACTATAATTACCAATCTCAGTCCAAGCAGCCAGAATTGCCATGCTGTTAAGAGATAGAAATCTAAACACTACTTTCTTTGACCCTGCAGGAGGAGACCGAATCCTATACCAACACCTCTTTTGATACTTTGCTCACCCTGAAGTCTGTATTCATGGCCTAACAGGGTTTGTTATAAACTCACATAGCATTACCTACTATTTAGGACAAAAATTGCCTTTCAGCTATCTGGGAATAGTATGAGTCATGTCCACTGGTTTTTTAGGAGTTCTCTTGTGGGCCCATCATATGTTTACCATAGGGATAGCTGTGGACTCAGGAGCATACTTTGCATCAGCTACCGTAATTACTTCTATCCCTACAGGAGTAAAAGTATCTAGCTGATTAGCAACTCTTTATTTAATTTTTCTTTTTCTTTTCTTTTCTTTTTTTTTTTTGGCTGAGTTGGGTCTTGGTTGCTGCGCATGGGCTTTCTCTGGTTGCGGTGAGCGGCAGCTACTCTTCGTTGCGGTGTGCGGCCCTTTCATTGCAGTGGCTTCTCTTGTTGCAGAGCACGGCCTCTAGGCGCGTGGGCTTCAGTAGTTGTGGCTTGCGGGCTCTAGAGGGCAGGCTCAGTAGTTGTGGCACACGGGCTTTTTGCTCCGCGGCATGTGGAATCTTCCCAGACAAGGGCTCGAACCCGTGTCCCCTGCATTGGCAGACGAATTCTTAACCACTGCGTCACCAGGGAAGTCCCTGGTTAGCAACTGTTCACGGAGGTAATACTATATGACCTCCTACTATATTATGAGTTTTAGGCTTTAGTTTTTCTTTTTACAGTAGGTGGTTTGACAGGAATCATCTTAGCCAACTCATCCCCAGACATTGTCCTCCAGGATACATACTATGTAGTAGCACACTTCCATGACCTAATGTCCATGGGAGCAGTCTTCACTATTATAGGAGGCTTTCTACACTGATTCCCACTATTCTTAGGTTATACAGTTAACTCAGCATGAGCAAAAATTCACCTCACAAGTATATTTGTAGTAGTAAATATGACTTCCTGCAGCACTTTCGTGGCCTCTCAGGGATGTCACTACGTTAGTCTGAGTACCCTGAGGCACACACAACATGAAATATTTTGTCTTTAGGCTCATTCATCTCAGTAGCAGCAGTAATGCTAATAATCTTCATACTTTGAAAAGCATTTGTGTCTAAACAAGAAGTCTTAGCAGTGGGAATTGCTACTCCTAACCTAGAATGGTTACACGGATGTCCTCCACCATATCCTACGTTTCAAGATCCTACCTATGTAAATGTAAAATAAGGAAGGACTCAAGTCCTTTTCAACCAGTTTCAAGCCAACACCATAACAATTATGTCTTCCTCAATAAATGAGATAAAAGTAAAAAGTGATGTAGCTTTGTCAAAGTTAAATGATAGGCTAAAATCCTGTATATGACTAAGGCATATCAATTTCATCTAGGCTCTCAAGATACAACATCACCGATTATGGAAGAACTTTTACATTTTCTTCCTCACACATTAATAGTGATTTTTAAAATAAGTTCTCTAGTCCTCTATATCATTTCACTAATATTGACATCTAAACTCATATGCATACAATAGATGCACAGGTAGAGAAATTGTGAACAATTTACTAGCTATTATTGTAATCTTAAATGCCCTATCATCATTGTGTATCCTTTACATGATACATGAAATCAATAACTCTTCCCAAACCATAAAAACTATGGGTCAGTAACGATACTGAAGCTACAAATACACAGATTACGAAGATTTAAATGTTGACTCCTCTGTAATCCCCACATCAGAGCTAAAACCAGGAGAATAATGACTAATAGAAGTCAACAACCGAGTAGTTAGGGATAGTCATTGAATATTAGTTTCATCTGAAATTGTTGTACACTCCGGAGTTGTTCCTTCTCAGGCCTAAAAGAAACTGCTATCCCAGGACGCCTAACTTAAAGAATCCTAATATCAACAGGACCAGGCCTATGTTGTGGACAAGAGAGCTCGTTTTCCTGAGTTCAAAGACAGGACAGAGGGATATGTCTTAGATATGGGGTGAATCTGCAGCCCATGGGGATGCACTCTCCAAGCTCCAGTATAGGAATGGGGCCTCTAGGGTCCCAGGCCACCCACCACGCCCTCTGGAGCAGGATCTGGGCAACATTCCCTGTCAGTGATGAGGCAGCCCTAGCACTTGTCACGGCCCGATGTCGTGTCCTATGTGGGCCCCATGCTCTTGGGACCACACCTCACACTCTGCAGGTCCATGCTACAGGGTCCTTCATGCCTCAGGAGTAGAGACCACACAGCAAGCAGTTCCCTCCGCAACCAGCAGGAGGAGGGGAGGAGAACAGGGGCACCAGGGGACTCTCATTCAGACAACAACACCCCAGCGGTGCCAGCGGGGACAGTGATGATGCAGATGAGGCACAGACCAAGAGATGGGACCAGAGGACCCAAAAGGCAGCTGGTCAGGTCCTGGCTCACCTGCACCCCGGACACCTTTGTCCCGCATACACCCCCTTCCTCATACACCCTCTCCTTAAATGCAGATTCTTCAGATGCGAACAGGCAGCGCTTCAGACTGAAAGTCAGCTCTTCCAAAATGACCCGTCAGCAAACACTGCAGGATTCCACTCCAGTGGGTGCCCTGGAGTCGACAACTCAGGGACTGAAGTGGCTATCGGTGCCAGGGGCAGTGGGAGGGAATGGGGAATGAGACTTTCATGGTTGTGGAATTTTGGTTTTGCAGGACGAAAAGTTCTAGTGATGGTGGTGATGGCTCCACGAGAAAGTGAATCTATCTGATGCCTCAGAAACGTGCACTTAAAATGGTGATGATGGTAAAGGGTATGTGACGTGTGTTTTATTTCACTTAAAATAAATTCTTAAAATAATGTCTTGTTAATTGAGATTCCATTTCGACTCCCCTTCATCACAAATGTCGGAGGCCCAGACACAGTCCCCTACCTTAGGGGCCATCACGGTACCCTCACAGAGCACGTGGGAGACCATTCTTAGGGGGGGCTAGTCTGTGCTCACCTGACCTCTGTCCAGGGGGACCCAGGCAGTGGTGACCCCCATAGATTAGACATATGATATGCTATAGTATTAATACGATACCACCAAGTGTTGTCACTCACCGGAACACAGAGCAGCAACCCACTCGAACATTCTTGACCTCATATGTTTGTGACAAGATGAAGAGAAGAAAAGGAACCACAGGTTAATCAGGACAACACCCTTAATGCAGAGGTTGGAAATCTCAAAGGGGACAGGACACACTGCAGGCAAAGAGCGCATATGCGGTCTCCCTATCCATGTGATCCTGACCCATGCAGGTATGGTGAGACCCACACAGTCCCCGCACCCTATACCTGGGGCCACACATCCACACTCACCAGGGTGACCCACCTCCCCAGACCCCTCCACCTGGGTCACATGTCCACAGTCCCAGGGTGACCTCACCTCCCCAGACCCTGCACCTGGGGTCACACGTCCCCTTGGTCAGGACACCATGGCTCTGCAGGGGGCTCCCCCAATGTGGAAACAAGCTGGGTCCCTGGGACCTCCTGGGATGGGAAAAAGTGTCAGGTGGGTCTCCTTTCCCCACACTTGGCCCAGAGGAGTCCTCCTGTCCTCACTTTGGTTCTGTGTGATTTTAACTGTTTGTACAGCTTTCATACTAGAGTTGAACACACGACCCTGGTGCTGGCATGTTCAGTCCTTTCTCGTCTCACTTACATGCTGAGAAAACATACAGGAGAGCAGGGCAGAAAGCCGAGGGGCAGCTCTGGACTCTGCTGAGTAGGGACGGTAGACTGGAGGGAGAGCTCAGCAGCAGCCTCAGCTGTCACCCATCGGCCTTTTGCCCGATCTGCGTGCCCTGCAATCAATTCAGCAGCTAAACCTGCTTCCCTATGCACCATGCACGTGCTGGTAAATTGGAATTATTGCCAGGTAGTCCTCCTGAGGATTCTCCATGAGCCCCAGGGAAGGTGAACCTTGGCAGGGATTAAGACTAAGGCCCCGACCATAGCACTGACCCTTGGGAGGACCAGGTCACCACACTCAGAAGAGAGGCTGTTATGTAGACAAGCCCACCTCATCTCCAGACCCTAGACATCTAAGCACTGACATTCAGATGCAGGCACGGAGCTTCCCAGTACTGAGGCCAGGCCGGGTCTCTACCCAGGTCCCCATAGTCCTAGCGTACACAGAACATGGTCAGGCCTAAATCTTCTTATTATAGACAACACATGGTCAGCTCTAAACATAATCAGTAGACAGGACATGCAGAGGTCTAAATCTACCATGTAGACACAACTTGATCATGTTTAAACTAGCTTAGGGCTGATCTCATAGGGGGTACAGATCACACACATGGGTCTCTCATCTTTGGACACCCACGTCAGGAAACTGAACAAAATCTTTGTCATTAAACATTTCAACAGGTAAAACAGAAATGTTCCCAATTTCTCTGGCCCCCTGATGGTCAGGATCCACGGGCGAGCCACGAACTTCTTAGAGTGCAGCCCAGTCTGCTGCCAGGACAGACAAGAAGTGGCCTGATTCCAGACTCCCAGGCTTCCAGAAGGAGGTGGCCACACTGCAAGCCAGGTCAGGAGAGTCCTGCATGGTCCGGGCCGGGAGATCCGGTCTGTCCATTCGGCTGGCCGATTCCGGGCGGGGCGCTCAGGGCCGCTGAGAGCCCTGCACTCAGGTCCTGCTTCCCTGCAGCGTGTGCGTGTGCGTGTGCGTGTGCGTGTGTGTGTGTGTGTGTAGAGGGGGCGGTGGCTGACGGCTCCCATGGTTCCCAACCCGGGCACCGCGCTGTCTTCGAGGGGAGGCACGGGGAGAGGTAGGGGCACAGAAGCCGTTGGAGAGGAGAACCCACCGCGGAACTCCTTGCACACTGGCTCGCCCCACCCGGAGACCCGCCTGCCCGTCGTGGGCCGCATGTCGCCCCCCAGTCCCCCACCCCCGAGGGCAGGGTGCCTGCTCTTTCAACAGCACAGGGTCTCACATGAAGGAGACCCAGTGTGGACTGTCAGCCCCCAACTCCTGATGCTGTGTTTAGGGGGAGAATGAACCCCCTTGACTGGGTGATGGGACCCTGTGAGGAAAGAGGTGGCGGCCCGATCCAAGTCGGGGCCTGGCTGAGATATGAGGAAACAGGAGCCAAGGGCAGGGCCTGGAGGCCAGGCCAACAGGAGGGGCACCCCCAGCCTTGGCCGGGCTCTCCAACGGTGACATTGTTGCTTTAGGGGACCTGGGACAGGTGACTGAATGTAATGGGAGTCTAAACTGGACCCTGAATGCGGCTTAAAGAAGGTGTGAAGGATGTTACTGAGACAGTGACAGTCATTGGAAGACAAACTCTGTGTCAGGATATCCTGCTCCCTCCATTTAAATCCCTGAGATCTGTGACCTTTACGTGGCTACGCAGGATTGTTAGAGCAGCTGCGTGCGGATATATCTGGGGCACAATTCAGTCTGCAGCCAACTTGCAAGTGGTTCCAGCAAACACACAGGTGTGCGCACAGGCAGGCACAGCACACACACAAACATATGCACGTGCACAGCACAAATATATTCACACACTAGCATGTGAACACACATGCACCCATATGCCCATGCACACACTAATGTGTGCAAGTTCACATACCTATCCACATGCACAGCATATTTATGCAAACAGGCACATGCACACGCATAGCACACACACAGGGAATAAAGTGAATCCGTAAAGCATTAATTCCTGAACACAAGTGAAGCTGACATGTATTTTTCCCTTTTCTTAGCCTTGATGTTTTCCACAACAAAAAAGTTTAAGAAAAAAGTTAATGGCAAATGACTTTTGATTCATAGGACTTTCTGATTTTATTCCACAAATATTATGACAGCAGAAATGAATGTAGATATTACATGTGTCCACTAAGGGAAGAATGGAGAAGAAAAACACGGTCCATCAATACAAGGGAATGCTATTCAGCCTAAAAAGGAAGTCAATTCTGACACAGGATGCAGCAGGGATGAACCTTGAGGGCATTATGCTCAGTGATGTAAGCTAGACACAAAAAAACAAACAGTGCTTGATCCACTCATACAAGGCCCCTAGAGCAGTCGGAAATATAGAGACATAAAGTAGGATGTTGAGGGCCAGAGGCTGAGGGAGGGACAATGGGGAGTGAGTGTTTAATGGGGACTGTTTCAATTTTGCAAGATGAAAAAGTTCTGGAGGATGATGGTGGTCAGGTTTGCACAACAGTGTGAATTATTTCCTGACCCTGAAATGTGCACTTAAAAATGGTTAAGATAGTACATTTTATGTTATGTGTACCAGACCACAATTTTTAAAACTTTTCCAAAAACAACAGGAAATAGTCCATGAATACCACAAGATGCACAACTTCACTAACAACAGAGGGATTAAAGCCATAAGAAAAATACTGTGCATACACCTACCAGAATGGCAGACATGAAAGACATAGTATCAAATATCAGCAGGATGTGGAGCAATGGAAAGCCTGGTACGCAACGGGGGGATGCAACCACTTCTGAAGCAATCGGGCCTCAGATAGCGAAGTCCGTGCACAGAGACCCACAGTGCTCCTCCCAGTTGAACACAAACCCACCAGCCCTGCACCAGGACACACGGACATGGACTGGCAGCCACAGGAGCCAAACCTGAAGGAACCTGAAGGCCATCACAGACGGATGCAGAAATGAACCATGCACGCTCCTATGAAGGAATATTCCACAGCAATGGAGTACATTTTGTTTAAAGGTAGTAAAACTATAAAAATTATTTTTTAAAGAAAACTATATTTACAAGATGAAAGAATCTATAATTCTGGCACCTAGGGATTGTCGAATGCTCCTAAAAATAGATTGCTGTGGAAACGTTTATTATAGGGAAATTGACATATTCTCTAGGAAGGACGCGGTGAATGGGCCTGCTACATTTTCTACATTGAAGACATGTACAGGTTTTGATTCTACTTCTGTTAAATCAAGTGGGGCTTCACTGGATTTCTGCTACTGCGGAGATAATCAAATTCTGGGTAGGGGTCAGGAGAAAATTAGTCATAGGTGTTCTTGTGTAGTAATTACTGTTGAAAGTGTAAATGATCCATTTACCAGTAAGACTGAGAATAGAATAACTGCTACATTACTTCATATGAGATGATCCTCTGTGCTATTGTTCCTGGAGCTCCAGTGAGTGAGTATTTTGAATGTGAAGTTCATCCAGATATGAGGATGGAATAAATGGCTAGGTGTGATATGGCTAATAGAAATAATATGCCTACATTTATACTAATTAGTGGATAAGATATGGGAAGAGGAATTCATGTTGTGAGAGGCAGGGTTATGGCTAGCATTGGGGCAATAATATATAAATTGATGATGTTGATGGACATAGTGGTTCTTTAATAAGTAATTGGAATGCCTCAGCAATGGGTTGTAATCATCCATGGGGGCTGATGATTTTTGGCCCTTTCTGGATTTGTATATAGCCTAGGATTTTCCATTTGGTTAATATGAGGAATGCTATGGTGAATTAAATTGGGTAATTTGTGAAAGAATGTTGATTATAAACATATTCTTAGGAAGAGGACTTGAACCAGTGCAGAAAAAGTTTCAGTTTTACATAATTACCGGGCTCTGCCAGCGTAACGAACCCTGTTCTACAGTAGGGTATGTATAAATTAATTGAATGTAGATTATATCATCATTTAGTTTGAAGACATTTTGTAAAGGAAGCCGTATTGCTCTTGTCCTTTCATACTGGAAGAAATCTGCAATAGACAGAAACCAACCAGGATGACTCCAGTCTGAACTCAGATCACGTGAGACTTTAATCGTTGAACAAACAGACAATTAATAGCAGTTATACCGTTGAAATGTCGTGATCCAGCATCAAGGTCATAAACCATATTGCCCATATGAACTCCAGAATACAATTACACTGTTATCCCTAGGAAAACTTGTTCCATTGACCAGTGTTTTAGAAGAACAGGTGATAAAGCATTTTGACTAGCTGGCCTAAATTTTAATCACTCAGAAGTGGTTTTATTCTCCCAAAAATAAATGGCGCATGGGCTCAAGACACACCTGCTTCAGTAGTTGTGGCGTGCAGACTCAGTAGTTGTGGCCCAATGGCTTAGTTGTTCCGTGGCACGTGAGATCTTCCCGGACCGGGGATCGAACCGGGTCCCCTGCATTGGCAGGCGAATTCTTAATCACTGCATCACCAGGGAAGTCCCAGATTCGCAGTCTCCCTTTTAATATACCTTAAGCCCAAAGAATCCATGGAAAATTGTTAGAGAAAATAAGGCAATAAAATATTGTAAGGACTATAACAGAAGCATATAGTACACAGTTCATATAGACACATCCCAAGCAGTTACAAAGTATATTAAAAGGGAGGCTGCAATTTTAAAAGAATAAGAAAAATTATACCCACAAACTCCCAATCTTTCCTGAAACGTTGCAATCTGAAACCCTATTGTAGGAAGCAGAAGATTCCAGGAGATATTCTACAAATGAAGCACTCCAAACCCTGTGGTTGGATAAGGAATTCTGGAAGGAAGGTATCCTCACCCAAGGAGAGCAGGTTCCTATACTTCTCTAACATCACATCCCTGTAAAATTCCCATTGATCTTGGTCCAGGCATTCTCACTCCTCTTGACAGAAATCTATGGCCACATCCTGGAATGTCAGCAGTCCCTGAAATTAAACGTACACATGCCATGTGGCCACGGGAAGTGTTCATAATATGACCCAAGAAGAAAACAGCAAGTTAAGAGAAGGTTTTAATTTAGAAGAGTCTCTTTAATTATCCACTAATACATATATATATATATATATATATATATATATATATATATATATATATAATTTTTTTTTTACAAAGTAACTTTCTCTACCTTATTTCTAACTACAAGAAAAGAGTATGGCATGTGATCCACAAAACCAGTATAGAGACTATACTTGTCTGGAAAAGAAATGATAAAATGATGGTTTCAACACAGGCATATGCATTTTTGAGTGTTTTATTTATATCAAACTGGATAAAATGTGTGTATTTCTCATAGAGAAAAGACCTGTCGAGGTAGAAATGTACCTTTCAACTATTCATGGGTACACGAGTACACTGGGGAGATTGTAAAAGTGCAGATTGTGATTCAGTAGGTCCGGTGGGCATGAGTTCTATTTTTTTAACAAGCTGATTTTTAACTAGTGATGCCACAGTCTCTGATTCATTAACCACAACTGTGAATATCAGAGACATAATTAGAAAGGTAAAAATTCTCATTTAATTTTGAACTTAAAGTGTTTTATGGATTTTAAACCTTTAATAGAAAAGTGAGCACAGCAGCAACAATCATTTGTGAGTATTTACTATAGACTGTGTATCTTTCTAGTTTTTTTGTGTAGGATTCCAGGAAAAAGGCCTGGGCTGCGGCCACAATGGGCGTGGCCCCCAGGCCGGGCCGCCCCTCCAGGACCCCCGACGGGGCCCTGCGCTCCTGGCGGCTCCCTCCCCCGCCGCCCCGCTCCCTCCCGGAAGGCCTTGGGGCAGAGCGGTCCCACCCACTGCGCGCTGAACAGAGCCCGCGTTTCCTCAGAGCTGGAACTCCCGGCTCAGGCGGGGTCTCTTCCCTCCGCCTTCACGGAACTGCCCCGGAGCCCGAGGGCAGGGCGACCTCACTGAGGCTGCCGGCTCTGGAGGTGCCCCGGCGGCCGAAGCCATGACAGTCGCGGGGACGGCGGGCTGGGTAAGTGGGCGACGACCCTCCGCCTGGTCCGGTGCCCGGGCGGCAGCACAAGACCAGCTTCTGAGGGGCAGGGGTTCGCTGCCACCCGCCGCTGCTGTGCAGAAAGAGCGGCCTCCAGCGTCTGGTTCCCGGGAACTTTGGTCCGTCCTCTCGCCCCTGCCCTCGTCCTGGCTCGCGAGACCTGGTGGGCGTGAGGAGGGGGTCGGCCTGAGCGTCCTGAGGGGAAACGGGGCAAGGGAGGCGCAGGGTCCGGCTGCAGCGTCAGCGCCCCTCTTCCCGACTGCGGGGAAAGCGGCTGAAAACTCCTCCCGAGGCGCGCAGGCCCCTTATTCAGCCGAGTCCCTCTGCGCTCCTTCCTTCCTGAGTTAAAGTACCGGGGGGAGGGGACAGGGCAGGGAACTGGCGCAGGTAATGGGGAACATCCAAAGGTGATTGTTAACTAAGGAAAACCAGCTCTCCCAAGGTCAGGAATGCGGCGCTTTTCTTTGCCTGGGCTCACTGAATTCCTTCCTTTGATATGCACCTCAGCTCTCTGGGGCCTGCATTCTGTATTTGCATATCCTGAGTGCCTCAGGGCCCGCCGGCTCACATTGGAGGGCTGCAAGTGCTGAAGACTGTGACATCCTTTGTTTACTGATAGGGCAAGAACTATTCCATTTCTCACAGGCTTGAGGGGCAGACAGTGGAAAAAAGTCAGAGAATCTCACTCGGCCTGTACTTTGGTTTACATATAGATCATATTTATACTTAACTGTGCTAATAGAGGTTCTCAAGTCCAATCAACTTGTACTACTGCCCTCTATGTATCAATTTCATCAATATCATAAGATAAATGCCTATAGAATTGACTTAATCCATTTAAATAGGATAATGATTTTGAAAGGAAACATAATAGAAATATAACAACGAAACCTTTACCACTAAAGGCTGGGTCTGGAACACCCTAAATAAATGTTCCATTGTTAAAATATTGAAAGATGTAGTCAATAGAAATATCAAAAAAATGACAAATAATAAGGGTAGCAGAATGTTGAAATGTTCTATCTTTATCATTAAAGTGGCAGAAAATCATTTATTAGTAGGCACTGGGGGCAGAAGATGACTGATTTTATATCTGTGTCATATTTGTGCAGTTGTTTCAACAAGTAACTTAAAGACAAAATGGAAAAACAAGGAGGTTTGTGCCTGAGATCATGTTGATGTGAAACCAGGGATGGCCACCTTGTGCCAGGTGAGTTAAGTTTACCTGGCAGGTAGACCGCAGAGCTCCTGGGAAGCAAGGGTTGGAATTTTTCTGCTGGGTGCCCCTTAGGTTCTGTGACTTGACTGACTGTGAGTCATGTTTCGGGAAAGACCTGATCACAGGAAAAGGGTGGGAATAGAGTGATTTGGGGAGCAGCTAACAACATTCATCACAGCTCACGGCCTGAATGAATTTTAAAGAAACAGGAAAACAAATGCTTCTTATGGAATCAGAGAATGTGAGGGCTGGACAATCCCAGAAAATGAGGAACACCCATCCCATTTTCCAGATGACAAAACAGAGGTCCAGCAAGGTGAAATCCCTCACCCAAGTTGCACCCGTCTCTCCTCCCCACTACGTGGTTCATGAAAGCAGGACTCTTCCTGTCTTGATCACTGCTGAGCCCCAAAAAGGGCCAGGCATCTAGCAGCTGCTCCAAAAATTTGGGTTGACTGTAGGAACAATGCTATTTCTTTCTTTCTCACTCTTATTCAGGATTGTGCCAAGAACTCCCCAGGTTGCAATGTAATTCGATAAATGTAAATATTAATTGAGTTTTGTTGTGATGAGGACTTAGGCTTTGAAGGTAACAGACTTGGTTCAGATCTTGGTTCTGCCACTCCATAGCTGTTTGGCTTTGGGAAAATTACTAAACCTCTCTGAGATTATTTCCTCCTTTGTAAAGTGGGGATAAATCTATCTGAGCCAGCAGAGCAGCTGCATGAGAGATGTGCACTAAATATTGGTCTTTCTCACTCTCCTACGCCATCTCTCTGTTCTTCCCAGAGAAGCTGTACAGAAGGATATAGTACTTTTGTTTAAAATAGTTAACTAATTAATTAATTAATTTGTTTTTGGCTGCGTTGGGTCTTCGTTGCTATGCGCAGGCTTTGCCTAGTTGCGGCAAGCGGGGGCTACTCTTTGTTGCGGTGCGCGGGCTTCTCATTGCGGTGGCTTCTCTTGCTAGCCTTAACCCCAATGCTAGCCTTAACCCTGGCTCTCACAACATGAATTCCTCTTCCCATATCTTATCCACTAATTAATATAAATGTAGGCATATTATTTCTATTAGCCATATCACACCTAGCCATTTACTCCATCCTCAGATCTGGATGAACTTCACATTCAAAATACTCACTCACTGGAGCTCTAGGAGCAATAGCACAATCATCTCATATGAAGTAATGTAGCAGTTATTCTATTCTCAGTCTTACTGATAAATGGATCATTTACACTTTCAACAGTAATTATTACACAAGAACACCTATGACTAATTTTCTCCTGACCCCTACCCAGAATTTGATTATCTCCGCAGTAGCCGAAATCCAACGAAGCCCCACTTGATTTCACGGAAGTAGCATCAAAACCTGTATATGTCTTCAATGTAGAAAATGTAGCAGGCCCATTCACCCCGTCCCTCCTAGAGAATATGTCAATGTCCCTATAATAAAATTTCCACAGCAATCTATTTTTAGGAGCATTCGACAATCCCTAGGTGCCAGAATTATATACAGCCCAAGTCATCATTAAAACTCATCTAACAATCTCCTTTCTATGAATTTGAGCCTCCTACCTACAATTTTGATATGATCAACGCATACATCTCTTATGAAAAGTGTTTTTACGACTAACATTAATCTTATGTATATGAGAGTTTTCACTACTTGTCATCATACCAGGCAACCCACCACAAATTTAAGAAATATGTCTGACAAAAGAGTTACTTTGATAGAGTAAATCATAGAGGTTTCAATGCTCTGATTCCTAGAATTGAATTCTTCCTAATAATTTTACATTCTCCATGCTACCTACCACATTACACCACATGCTATATAGTAAAGTTCTCTAAGTAAGCTACAGGCCCATACCCCAAAAATATTTTTGTATATCCTTCCTGTGCTAATAAACTCTCATTGTTTTTACCATCATTCTACTGACCATTTTCTCAGGAAATATAATTGTATAACAAGCTCACACTGGTTAATGGTATCCCCATTCTAATAAAAAACATGAACCCATAAGCTACAGAAGCATCCAACAAATATTTCCTAAAACAGTCCACCACATCAATACTACTTATAATGGCTATTATCATTAATCTAATATACTCTGGTCAAAGAGCACAATGAATAACAAGAATCTTTACTCCAGCAGCATCCACCCTCATGACAATCGCCCTTGTCACAAAAGTAGGACTTTCCCCATTTCACTTCTGAGTGCCTGAAGTCACACGAGGCATCCCATGAACAGCAGACCTGATGCTATCAACATGACAAAATTGCACCCCTATCAGTTTTATACCACAGGTCACCTTCCATCAACCTAAATATACTATTAATCATAGTGATATTATAAATCATAGCTGGAGGCTGAGGCAGACTTCGCCATACTCACCTGGAAAATATTACACCCTCCTCATCAATTGCCCATATAGGATGAATAACAGCTATTATAATGTATATTCAGATTATAACAATCCTAACCATACTAATTTATATCATAACAACACTGTCTTCTTCTTATTTATGCCCAGATCATGTACTACAAGAGTATCATTATCACACACATGAGATAAAACACCTCCCATCACAATCATTTTCCTCACCATTATAGTATCATTAGGACATCGCCCATCACTATCAGGCTTTCTACCCAAATGAATAATTATCCAAGAGATAACAAAAACGACAACATCATTCTACCAACACTAATAGCCATCATAGCAGTCCTCAGCATATATTTCTACTTGCAGCTAACATACTCCACATCACTAACTATATTCCCTTCATTAAACAACACAAACACAAAGCAATTTGAACATACAAAGAAATAACCTTCCTATCATTACCAATCATAATACCCACACGGTTACTACACACAACACCCATTCTATCGGTGCTGGACTAGGAATTTAGGTTAGTTCAGACCAAGAGCTTTCAAAACCCTAAACAAGTGAAATTTACTTAATTCCTAAAAATAAGGATTGCAAGACTTTATTCTACATCAATTGAATGTAAAGCAAACACTGTATTGAAGCCAAATCTTTACGAGATTGATGAGTTTTAACCCCAGGAAACTTTAGTTAACAGGCAAATCCTCTAGTCAACTGACTTCAGTCTACTTCTCCTTCATTTGAGAAAGAAAAAAAGAAAAAAAAAAAAAAAGGCAGGATAATCACTGGCAGAATTGAAGCTGCTTCTCTGAAGTTACAATTCAATTTGTTGATTCACCACAGGGTTTGCCAGAAAGAGGGCTCAATCTCTGTCTTTAGATTTACAGTCTAATTCTAACTCAGTCATTTTACCTCTGTTCATACACTGCTGATTATTTTCAACAAATCACAAAGATATCGGCATTTTATATTTACTATTTGGTGCTTGAGCTGGAGTAGCAGGCAGCACCTTAATTATATTAATCCAGGCTGAGCTATGCTGACCTGGACCGCTACTTGGAGATGCCCAAATCTGTAAGGTTGTCATAACAGTCCCTGCACTTGTAATAATTTTCTTTATAGCTGTACCCGTTATGATTGCAGGCTTTGAAAACTGACTTGGGCCATTAATAACTCGGACAACTGAAGTAGCATTTCCCCCAATAAATCATATAAACTTTTGACTACTTCCCCCATCATTCTTACTCCTACTCATATCACCAATAGTAGAAGCTGGTTCTGGTACCAGTGGGACGGTGTATTCAGCTCTAGCCTGCAATCTGGCCCATGCAGGAGCCTCTGGCGACCTAACTGTTTTCTCCTTACATTTAGCAGGTGTCTCCTCAATTCTTGGTATTATTACTTTTATTACTATTGTCTTTAATACAAAACCAGCAGTCATATCCCAATACCAAACACCATTATTTGTTTAATCTTCCCCAACTATAGCCATATTACTATAATTACCAATCTCAGTCCAAGCAGCCAGAATTGCCATGCTGTTAAGAGATAGAAATCTAAACACTACTTTCTTTGACCCTGCAGGAGGAGACCGAATCCTATACCAACACCTCTTTTGATACTTTGCTCACCCTGAAGTCTGTATTCATGGCCTAACAGGGTTTGTTATAAACTCACATAGCATTACCTACTATTTAGGACAAAAATTGCCTTTCAGCTATCTGGGAATAGTATGAGTCATGTCCACTGGTTTTTTAGGAGTTCTCTTGTGGGCCCATCATATGTTTACCATAGGGATAGCTGTGGACTCAGGAGCATACTTTGCATCAGCTACCGTAATTACTTCTATCCCTACAGGAGTAAAAGTATCTAGCTGATTAGCAACTCTTTATTTAATTTTTCTTTTTCTTTTCTTTTCTTTTTTTTTTTTGGCTGAGTTGGGTCTTGGTTGCTGCGCATGGGCTTTCTCTGGTTGCGGTGAGCGGCAGCTACTCTTCGTTGCGGTGTGCGGCCCTTTCATTGCAGTGGCTTCTCTTGTTGCAGAGCACGGCCTCTAGGCGCGTGGGCTTCAGTAGTTGTGGCTTGCGGGCTCTAGAGGGCAGGCTCAGTAGTTGTGGCACACGGGCTTTTTGCTCCGCGGCATGTGGAATCTTCCCAGACAAGGGCTCGAACCCGTGTCCCCTGCATTGGCAGACGAATTCTTAACCACTGCGTCACCAGGGAAGTCCCTGGTTAGCAACTGTTCACGGAGGTAATACTATATGACCTCCTACTATATTATGAGTTTTAGGCTTTAGTTTTTCTTTTTACAGTAGGTGGTTTGACAGGAATCATCTTAGCCAACTCATCCCCAGACATTGTCCTCCAGGATACATACTATGTAGTAGCACACTTCCATGACCTAATGTCCATGGGAGCAGTCTTCACTATTATAGGAGGCTTTCTACACTGATTCCCACTATTCTTAGGTTATACAGTTAACTCAGCATGAGCAAAAATTCACCTCACAAGTATATTTGTAGTAGTAAATATGACTTCCTGCAGCACTTTCGTGGCCTCTCAGGGATGTCACTACGTTAGTCTGAGTACCCTGAGGCACACACAACATGAAATATTTTGTCTTTAGGCTCATTCATCTCAGTAGCAGCAGTAATGCTAATAATCTTCATACTTTGAAAAGCATTTGTGTCTAAACAAGAAGTCTTAGCAGTGGGAATTGCTACTCCTAACCTAGAATGGTTACACGGATGTCCTCCACCATATCCTACGTTTCAAGATCCTACCTATGTAAATGTAAAATAAGGAAGGACTCAAGTCCTTTTCAACCAGTTTCAAGCCAACACCATAACAATTATGTCTTCCTCAATAAATGAGATAAAAGTAAAAAGTGATGTAGCTTTGTCAAAGTTAAATGATAGGCTAAAATCCTGTATATGACTAAGGCATATCAATTTCATCTAGGCTCTCAAGATACAACATCACCGATTATGGAAGAACTTTTACATTTTCTTCCTCACACATTAATAGTGATTTTTAAAATAAGTTCTCTAGTCCTCTATATCATTTCACTAATATTGACATCTAAACTCATATGCATACAATAGATGCACAGGTAGAGAAATTGTGAACAATTTACTAGCTATTATTGTAATCTTAAATGCCCTATCATCATTGTGTATCCTTTACATGATACATGAAATCAATAACTCTTCCCAAACCATAAAAACTATGGGTCAGTAACGATACTGAAGCTACAAATACACAGATTACGAAGATTTAAATGTTGACTCCTCTGTAATCCCCACATCAGAGCTAAAACCAGGAGAATAATGACTAATAGAAGTCAACAACCGAGTAGTTAGGGATAGTCATTGAATATTAGTTTCATCTGAAATTGTTGTACACTCCGGAGTTGTTCCTTCTCAGGCCTAAAAGAAACTGCTATCCCAGGACGCCTAACTTAAAGAATCCTAATATCAACAGGACCAGGCCTATGTTGTGGACAAGAGAGCTCGTTTTCCTGAGTTCAAAGACAGGACAGAGGGATATGTCTTAGATATGGGGTGAATCTGCAGCCCATGGGGATGCACTCTCCAAGCTCCAGTATAGGAATGGGGCCTCTAGGGTCCCAGGCCACCCACCACGCCCTCTGGAGCAGGATCTGGGCAACATTCCCTGTCAGTGATGAGGCAGCCCTAGCACTTGTCACGGCCCGATGTCGTGTCCTATGTGGGCCCCATGCTCTTGGGACCACACCTCACACTCTGCAGGTCCATGCTACAGGGTCCTTCATGCCTCAGGAGTAGAGACCACACAGCAAGCAGTTCCCTCCGCAACCAGCAGGAGGAGGGGAGGAGAACAGGGGCACCAGGGGACTCTCATTCAGACAACAACACCCCAGCGGTGCCAGCGGGGACAGTGATGATGCAGATGAGGCACAGACCAAGAGATGGGACCAGAGGACCCAAAAGGCAGCTGGTCAGGTCCTGGCTCACCTGCACCCCGGACACCTTTGTCCCGCATACACCCCCTTCCTCATACACCCTCTCCTTAAATGCAGATTCTTCAGATGCGAACAGGCAGCGCTTCAGACTGAAAGTCAGCTCTTCCAAAATGACCCGTCAGCAAACACTGCAGGATTCCACTCCAGTGGGTGCCCTGGAGTCGACAACTCAGGGACTGAAGTGGCTATCGGTGCCAGGGGCAGTGGGAGGGAATGGGGAATGAGACTTTCATGGTTGTGGAATTTTGGTTTTGCAGGACGAAAAGTTCTAGTGATGGTGGTGATGGCTCCACGAGAAAGTGAATCTATCTGATGCCTCAGAAACGTGCACTTAAAATGGTGATGATGGTAAAGGGTATGTGACGTGTGTTTTATTTCACTTAAAATAAATTCTTAAAATAATGTCTTGTTAATTGAGATTCCATTTCGACTCCCCTTCATCACAAATGTCGGAGGCCCAGACACAGTCCCCTACCTTAGGGGCCATCACGGTACCCTCACAGAGCACGTGGGAGACCATTCTTAGGGGGGGCTAGTCTGTGCTCACCTGACCTCTGTCCAGGGGGACCCAGGCAGTGGTGACCCCCATAGATTAGACATATGATATGCTATAGTATTAATACGATACCACCAAGTGTTGTCACTCACCGGAACACAGAGCAGCAACCCACTCGAACATTCTTGACCTCATATGTTTGTGACAAGATGAAGAGAAGAAAAGGAACCACAGGTTAATCAGGACAACACCCTTAATGCAGAGGTTGGAAATCTCAAAGGGGACAGGACACACTGCAGGCAAAGAGCGCATATGCGGTCTCCCTATCCATGTGATCCTGACCCATGCAGGTATGGTGAGACCCACACAGTCCCCGCACCCTATACCTGGGGCCACACATCCACACTCACCAGGGTGACCCACCTCCCCAGACCCCTCCACCTGGGTCACATGTCCACAGTCCCAGGGTGACCTCACCTCCCCAGACCCTGCACCTGGGGTCACACGTCCCCTTGGTCAGGACACCATGGCTCTGCAGGGGGCTCCCCCAATGTGGAAACAAGCTGGGTCCCTGGGACCTCCTGGGATGGGAAAAAGTGTCAGGTGGGTCTCCTTTCCCCACACTTGGCCCAGAGGAGTCCTCCTGTCCTCACTTTGGTTCTGTGTGATTTTAACTGTTTGTACAGCTTTCATACTAGAGTTGAACACACGACCCTGGTGCTGGCATGTTCAGTCCTTTCTCGTCTCACTTACATGCTGAGAAAACATACAGGAGAGCAGGGCAGAAAGCCGAGGGGCAGCTCTGGACTCTGCTGAGTAGGGACGGTAGACTGGAGGGAGAGCTCAGCAGCAGCCTCAGCTGTCACCCATCGGCCTTTTGCCCGATCTGCGTGCCCTGCAATCAATTCAGCAGCTAAACCTGCTTCCCTATGCACCATGCACGTGCTGGTAAATTGGAATTATTGCCAGGTAGTCCTCCTGAGGATTCTCCATGAGCCCCAGGGAAGGTGAACCTTGGCAGGGATTAAGACTAAGGCCCCGACCATAGCACTGACCCTTGGGAGGACCAGGTCACCACACTCAGAAGAGAGGCTGTTATGTAGACAAGCCCACCTCATCTCCAGACCCTAGACATCTAAGCACTGACATTCAGATGCAGGCACGGAGCTTCCCAGTACTGAGGCCAGGCCGGGTCTCTACCCAGGTCCCCATAGTCCTAGCGTACACAGAACATGGTCAGGCCTAAATCTTCTTATTATAGACAACACATGGTCAGCTCTAAACATAATCAGTAGACAGGACATGCAGAGGTCTAAATCTACCATGTAGACACAACTTGATCATGTTTAAACTAGCTTAGGGCTGATCTCATAGGGGGTACAGATCACACACATGGGTCTCTCATCTTTGGACACCCACGTCAGGAAACTGAACAAAATCTTTGTCATTAAACATTTCAACAGGTAAAACAGAAATGTTCCCAATTTCTCTGGCCACCTGATGGTCAGGATCCACGGGCGAGCCACGAACTTCTTAGAGTGCAGCCCAGTCTGCTGCCAGGACAGACAAGAAGTGGCCTGATTCCAGACTCCCAGGCTTCCAGAAGGAGGTGGCCACACTGCAAGCCAGGTCAGGAGAGTCCTGCATGGTCCGGGCCGGGAGATCCGGTCTGTCCATTCGGCTGGCCGATTCCGGGCGGGGCGCTCAGGGCCGCTGAGAGCCCTGCACTCAGGTCCTGCTTCCCTGCAGCGTGTGCGTGTGCGTGTGCGTGTGCGTGTGTGTGTGTGTGTGTAGAGGGGGCGGTGGCTGACGGCTCCCATGGTTCCCAACCCGGGCACCGCGCTGTCTTCGAGGGGAGGCACGGGGAGAGGTAGGGGCACAGAAGCCGTTGGAGAGGAGAACCCACCGCGGAACTCCTTGCACACTGGCTCGCCCCACCCGGAGACCCGCCTGCCCATCGTGGGCCGCATGTCGCCCCCCAGTCCCCCACCCCCGAGGGCAGGGTGCCTGCTCTTTCAACAGCACAGGGTCTCACATGAAGGAGACCCAGTGTGGACTGTCAGCCCCCAACTCCTGATGCTGTGTTTAGGGGGAGAATGAACCCCCTTGACTGGGTGATGGGACCCTGTGAGGAAAGAGGTGGCGGCCCGATCCAAGTCGGGGCCTGGCTGAGATATGAGGAAACAGGAGCCAAGGGCAGGGCCTGGAGGCCAGGCCAACAGGAGGGGCACCCCCAGCCTTGGCCGGGCTCTCCAACGGTGACATTGTTGCTTTAGGGGACCTGGGACAGGTGACTGAATGTAATGGGAGTCTAAACTGGACCCTGAATGCGGCTTAAAGAAGGTGTGAAGGATGTTACTGAGACAGTGACAGTCATTGGAAGACAAACTCTGTGTCAGGATATCCTGCTCCCTCCATTTAAATCCCTGAGATCTGTGACCTTTACGTGGCTACGCAGGATTGTTAGAGCAGCTGCGTGCGGATATATCTGGGGCACAATTCAGTCTGCAGCCAACTTGCAAGTGGTTCCAGCAAACACACAGGTGTGCGCACAGGCAGGCACAGCACACACACAAACATATGCACGTGCACAGCACAAATATATTCACACACTAGCATGTGAACACACATGCACCCATATGCCCATGCACACACTAATGTGTGCAAGTTCACATACCTATCCACATGCACAGCATATTTATGCAAACAGGCACATGCACACGCATAGCACACACACAGGGAATAAAGTGAATCCGTAAAGCATTAATTCCTGAACACAAGTGAAGCTGACATGTATTTTTCCCTTTTCTTAGCCTTGATGTTTTCCACAACAAAAAAGTTTAAGAAAAAAGTTAATGGCAAATGACTTTTGATTCATAGGACTTTCTGATTTTATTCCACAAATATTATGACAGCAGAAATGAATGTAGATATTACATGTGTCCACTAAGGGAAGAATGGAGAAGAAAAACACGGTCCATCAATACAAGGGAATGCTATTCAGCCTAAAAAGGAAGTCAATTCTGACACAGGATGCAGCAGGGATGAACCTTGAGGGCATTATGCTCAGTGATGTAAGCTAGACACAAAAAAACAAACAGTGCTTGATCCACTCATACAAGGCCCCTAGAGCAGTCGGAAATATAGAGACATAAAGTAGGATGTTGAGGGCCAGAGGCTGAGGGAGGGACAATGGGGAGTGAGTGTTTAATGGGGACTGTTTCAATTTTGCAAGATGAAAAAGTTCTGGAGGATGATGGTGGTCAGGTTTGCACAACAGTGTGAATTATTTCCTGACCCTGAAATGTGCACTTAAAAATGGTTAAGATAGTACATTTTATGTTATGTGTACCAGACCACAATTTTTAAAACTTTTCCAAAAACAACAGGAAATAGTCCATGAATACCACAAGATGCACAACTTCACTAACAACAGAGGGATTAAAGCCATAAGAAAAATACTGTGCATACACCTACCAGAATGGCAGACATGAAAGACATAGTATCAAATATCAGCAGGATGTGGAGCAATGGAAAGCCTGGTACGCAACGGGGGGATGCAACCACTTCTGAAGCAATCGGGCCTCAGATAGCGAAGTCCGTGCACAGAGACCCACAGTGCTCCTCCCAGTTGAACACAAACCCACCAGCCCTGCACCAGGACACACGGACATGGACTGGCAGCCACAGGAGCCAAACCTGAAGGAACCTGAAGGCCATCACAGACGGATGCAGAAATGAACCATGCACGCTCCTATGAAGGAATATTCCACAGCAATGGAGTACATTTTGTTTAAAGGTAGTAAAACTATAAAAATTATTTTTTAAAGAAAACTATATTTACAAGATGAAAGAATCTATAATTCTGGCACCTAGGGATTGTCGAATGCTCCTAAAAATAGATTGCTGTGGAAACGTTTATTATAGGGAAATTGACATATTCTCTAGGAAGGACGCGGTGAATGGGCCTGCTACATTTTCTACATTGAAGACATGTACAGGTTTTGATTCTACTTCTGTTAAATCAAGTGGGGCTTCACTGGATTTCTGCTACTGCGGAGATAATCAAATTCTGGGTAGGGGTCAGGAGAAAATTAGTCATAGGTGTTCTTGTGTAGTAATTACTGTTGAAAGTGTAAATGATCCATTTACCAGTAAGACTGAGAATAGAATAACTGCTACATTACTTCATATGAGATGATCCTCTGTGCTATTGTTCCTGGAGCTCCAGTGAGTGAGTATTTTGAATGTGAAGTTCATCCAGATATGAGGATGGAATAAATGGCTAGGTGTGATATGGCTAATAGAAATAATATGCCTACATTTATACTAATTAGTGGATAAGATATGGGAAGAGGAATTCATGTTGTGAGAGGCAGGGTTATGGCTAGCATTGGGGCAATAATATATAAATTGATGATGTTGATGGACATAGTGGTTCTTTAATAAGTAATTGGAATGCCTCAGCAATGGGTTGTAATCATCCATGGGGGCTGATGATTTTTGGCCCTTTCTGGATTTGTATATAGCCTAGGATTTTCCATTTGGTTAATATGAGGAATGCTATGGTGAATTAAATTGGGTAATTTGTGAAAGAATGTTGATTATAAACATATTCTTAGGAAGAGGACTTGAACCAGTGCAGAAAAAGTTTCAGTTTTACATAATTACCGGGCTCTGCCAGCGTAACGAACCCTGTTCTACAGTAGGGTATGTATAAATTAATTGAATGTAGATTATATCATCATTTAGTTTGAAGACATTTTGTAAAGGAAGCCGTATTGCTCTTGTCCTTTCATACTGGAAGAAATCTGCAATAGACAGAAACCAACCAGGATGACTCCAGTCTGAACTCAGATCACGTGAGACTTTAATCGTTGAACAAACAGACAATTAATAGCAGTTATACCGTTGAAATGTCGTGATCCAGCATCAAGGTCATAAACCATATTGCCCATATGAACTCCAGAATACAATTACACTGTTATCCCTAGGAAAACTTGTTCCATTGACCAGTGTTTTAGAAGAACAGGTGATAAAGCATTTTGACTAGCTGGCCTAAATTTTAATCACTCAGAAGTGGTTTTATTCTCCCAAAAATAAATGGCGCATGGGCTCAAGACACACCTGCTTCAGTAGTTGTGGCGTGCAGACTCAGTAGTTGTGGCCCAATGGCTTAGTTGTTCCGTGGCACGTGAGATCTTCCCGGACCGGGGATCGAACCGGGTCCCCTGCATTGGCAGGCGAATTCTTAATCACTGCATCACCAGGGAAGTCCCAGATTCGCAGTCTCCCTTTTAATATACCTTAAGCCCAAAGAATCCATGGAAAATTGTTAGAGAAAATAAGGCAATAAAATATTGTAAGGACTATAACAGAAGCATATAGTACACAGTTCATATAGACACATCCCAAGCAGTTACAAAGTATATTAAAAGGGAGGCTGCAATTTTAAAAGAATAAGAAAAATTATACCCACAAACTCCCAATCTTTCCTGAAACGTTGCAATCTGAAACCCTATTGTAGGAAGCAGAAGATTCCAGGAGATATTCTACAAATGAAGCACTCCAAACCCTGTGGTTGGATAAGGAATTCTGGAAGGAAGGTATCCTCACCCAAGGAGAGCAGGTTCCTATACTTCTCTAACATCACATCCCTGTAAAATTCCCATTGATCTTGGTCCAGGCATTCTCACTCCTCTTGACAGAAATCTATGGCCACATCCTGGAATGTCAGCAGTCCCTGAAATTAAACGTACACATGCCATGTGGCCACGGGAAGTGTTCATAATATGACCCAAGAAGAAAACAGCAAGTTAAGAGAAGGTTTTAATTTAGAAGAGTCTCTTTAATTATCCACTAATACATATATATATATATATATATATATATATATATATATATATATATATATAATTTTTTTTTTACAAAGTAACTTTCTCTACCTTATTTCTAACTACAAGAAAAGAGTATGGCATGTGATCCACAAAACCAGTATAGAGACTATACTTGTCTGGAAAAGAAATGATAAAATGATGGTTTCAACACAGGCATATGCATTTTTGAGTGTTTTATTTATATCAAACTGGATAAAATGTGTGTATTTCTCATAGAGAAAAGACCTGTCGAGGTAGAAATGTACCTTTCAACTATTCATGGGTACACGAGTACACTGGGGAGATTGTAAAAGTGCAGATTGTGATTCAGTAGGTCCGGTGGGCATGAGTTCTATTTTTTTAACAAGCTGATTTTTAACTAGTGATGCCACAGTCTCTGATTCATTAACCACAACTGTGAATATCAGAGACATAATTAGAAAGGTAAAAATTCTCATTTAATTTTGAACTTAAAGTGTTTTATGGATTTTAAACCTTTAATAGAAAAGTGAGCACAGCAGCAACAATCATTTGTGAGTATTTACTATAGACTGTGTATCTTTCTAGTTTTTTTGTGTAGGATTCCAGGAAAAAAGCCTGGGCTGCGGCCACAATGGGCGTGGCCCCCAGGCCGGGCCGCCCCTCCAGGACCCCCGACGGGGCCCTGCGCTCCTGGCGGCTCCCTCCCCCGCCGCCCCGCTCCCTCCCGGAAGGCCTTGGGGCAGAGCGGTCCCACCCACTGCGCGCTGAACAGAGCCCGCGTTTCCTCAGAGCTGGAACTCCCGGCTCAGGCGGGGTCTCTTCCCTCCGCCTTCACGGAACTGCCCCGGAGCCCGAGGGCAGGGCGACCTCACTGAGGCTGCCGGCTCTGGAGGTGCCCCGGCGGCCGAAGCCATGACAGTCGCGGGGACGGCGGGCTGGGTAAGTGGGCGACGACCCTCCGCCTGGTCCGGTGCCCGGGCGGCAGCACAAGACCAGCTTCTGAGGGGCAGGGGTTCGCTGCCACCCGCCGCTGCTGTGCAGAAAGAGCGGCCTCCAGCGTCTGGTTCCCGGGAACTTTGGTCCGTCCTCTCGCCCCTGCCCTCGTCCTGGCTCGCGAGACCTGGTGGGCGTGAGGAGGGGGTCGGCCTGAGCGTCCTGAGGGGAAACGGGGCAAGGGAGGCGCAGGGTCCGGCTGCAGCGTCAGCGCCCCTCTTCCCGACTGCGGGGAAAGCGGCTGAAAACTCCTCCCGAGGCGCGCAGGCCCCTTATTCAGCCGAGTCCCTCTGCGCTCCTTCCTTCCTGAGTTAAAGTACCGGGGGGAGGGGACAGGGCAGGGAACTGGCGCAGGTAATGGGGAACATCCAAAGGTGATTGTTAACTAAGGAAAACCAGCTCTCCCAAGGTCAGGAATGCGGCGCTTTTCTTTGCCTGGGCTCACTGAATTCCTTCCTTTGATATGCACCTCAGCTCTCTGGGGCCTGCATTCTGTATTTGCATATCCTGAGTGCCTCAGGGCCCGCCGGCTCACATTGGAGGGCTGCAAGTGCTGAAGACTGTGACATCCTTTGTTTACTGATAGGGCAAGAACTATTCCATTTCTCACAGGCTTGAGGGGCAGACAGTGGAAAAAAGTCAGAGAATCTCACTCGGCCTGTACTTTGGTTTACATATAGATCATATTTATACTTAACTGTGCTAATAGAGGTTCTCAAGTCCAATCAACTTGTACTACTGCCCTCTATGTATCAATTTCATCAATATCATAAGATAAATGCCTATAGAATTGACTTAATCCATTTAAATAGGATAATGATTTTGAAAGGAAACATAATAGAAATATAACAACGAAACCTTTACCACTAAAGGCTGGGTCTGGAACACCCTAAATAAATGTTCCATTGTTAAAATATTGAAAGATGTAGTCAATAGAAATATCAAAAAAATGACAAATAATAAGGGTAGCAGAATGTTGAAATGTTCTATCTTTATCATTAAAGTGGCAGAAAATCATTTATTAGTAGGCACTGGGGGCAGAAGATGACTGATTTTATATCTGTGTCATATTTGTGCAGTTGTTTCCAAGTAACTTAAAGACAAAATGGAAAAACAAGGAGGTTTGTGCCTGAGATCATGTTGATGTGAAACCAGGGATGGCCACCTTGTGCCAGGTGAGTTAAGTTTACCTGGCAGGTAGACCGCAGAGCTCCTGGGAAGCAAGGGTTGGAATTTTTCTGCTGGGTGCCCCTTAGGTTCTGTGACTTGACTGACTGTGAGTCATGTTTCGGGAAAGACCTGATCACAGGAAAAGGGTGGGAATAGAGTGATTTGGGGAGCAGCTAACAACATTCATCACAGCTCACGGCCTGAATGAATTTTAAAGAAACAGGAAAACAAATGCTTCTTATGGAATCAGAGAATGTGAGGGCTGGACAATCCCAGAAAATGAGGAACACCCATCCCATTTTCCAGATGACAAAACAGAGGTCCAGCAAGGTGAAATCCCTCACCCAAGTTGCACCCGTCTCTCCTCCCCACTACGTGGTTCATGAAAGCAGGACTCTTCCTGTCTTGATCACTGCTGAGCCCCAAAAAGGGCCAGGCATCTAGCAGCTGCTCCAAAAATTTGGGTTGACTGTAGGAACAATGCTATTTCTTTCTTTCTCACTCTTATTCAGGATTGTGCCAAGAACTCCCCAGGTTGCAATGTAATTCGATAAATGTAAATATTAATTGAGTTTTGTTGTGATGAGGACTTAGGCTTTGAAGGTAACAGACTTGGTTCAGATCTTGGTTCTGCCACTCCATAGCTGTTTGGCTTTGGGAAAATTACTAAACCTCTCTGAGATTATTTCCTCCTTTGTAAAGTGGGGATAAATCTATCTGAGCCAGCAGAGCAGCTGCATGAGAGATGTGCACTAAATATTGGTCTTTCTCACTCTCCTACGCCATCTCTCTGTTCTTCCCAGAGAAGCTGTACAGAAGGATATAGTACTTTTGTTTAAAATAGTTAACTAATTAATTAATTAATTTGTTTTTGGCTGCGTTGGGTCTTCGTTGCTATGCGCAGGCTTTGCCTAGTTGCGGCAAGCGGGGGCTACTCTTTGTTGCGGTGCGCGGGCTTCTCATTGCGGTGGCTTCTCTTGCTAGCCTTAACCCCAATGCTAGCCTTAACCCTGGCTCTCACAACATGAATTCCTCTTCCCATATCTTATCCACTAATTAATATAAATGTAGGCATATTATTTCTATTAGCCATATCACACCTAGCCATTTACTCCATCCTCAGATCTGGATGAACTTCACATTCAAAATACTCACTCACTGGAGCTCTAGGAGCAATAGCACAATCATCTCATATGAAGTAATGTAGCAGTTATTCTATTCTCAGTCTTACTGATAAATGGATCATTTACACTTTCAACAGTAATTATTACACAAGAACACCTATGACTAATTTTCTCCTGACCCCTACCCAGAATTTGATTATCTCCGCAGTAGCCGAAATCCAACGAAGCCCCACTTGATTTCACGGAAGTAGCATCAAAACCTGTATATGTCTTCAATGTAGAAAATGTAGCAGGCCCATTCACCCCGTCCCTCCTAGAGAATATGTCAATGTCCCTATAATAAAATTTCCACAGCAATCTATTTTTAGGAGCATTCGACAATCCCTAGGTGCCAGAATTATATACAGCCCAAGTCATCATTAAAACTCATCTAACAATCTCCTTTCTATGAATTTGAGCCTCCTACCTACAATTTTGATATGATCAACGCATACATCTCTTATGAAAAGTGTTTTTACGACTAACATTAATCTTATGTATATGAGAGTTTTCACTACTTGTCATCATACCAGGCAACCCACCACAAATTTAAGAAATATGTCTGACAAAAGAGTTACTTTGATAGAGTAAATCTTAGAGGTTTCAATGCTCTGATTCCTGGAATTGAATTCTTCCTAATAATTTTACATTCTCCATGCTACCTACCACATTACACCACATGCTATATAGTAAAGTTCTCTAAGTAAGCTACAGGCCCATACCCCAAAAATATTTTTGTATATCCTTCCTGTGCTAATAAACTCTCATTGTTTTTACCATCATTCTACTGACCATTTTCTCAGGAAATATAATTGTATAACAAGCTCACACTGGTTAATGGTATCCCCATTCTAATAAAAAACATGAACCCATAAGCTACAGAAGCATCCAACAAATATTTCCTAAAACAGTCCACCACATCAATACTACTTATAATGGCTATTATCATTAATCTAATATACTCTGGTCAAAGAGCACAATGAATAACAAGAATCTTTAATCCAGCAGCATCCACCCTCATGACAATCGCCCTTGTCACAAAAGTAGGACTTTCCCCATTTCACTTCTGAGTGCCTGAAGTCACACGAGGCATCCCATGAACAGCAGACCTGATGCTATCAACATGACAAAATTGCACCCCTATCAGTTTTATACCACAGGTCACCTTCCATCAACCTAAATATACTATTAATCATAGTGATATTATAAATCATAGCTGGAGGCTGAGGCAGACTTCGCCATACTCACCTGGAAAATATTACACCCTCCTCATCAATTGCCCATATAGGATGAATAACAGCTATTATAATGTATATTCAGATTATAACAATCCTAACCATACTAATTTATATCATAACAACACTGTCTTCTTCTTATTTATGCCCAGATCATGTACTACAAGAGTATCATTATCACACACATGAGATAAAACACCTCCCATCACAATCATTTTCCTCACCATTATAGTATCATTAGGACATCGCCCATCACTATCAGGCTTTCTACCCAAATGAATAATTATCCAAGAGATAACAAAAACGACAACATCATTCTACCAACACTAATAGCCATCATAGCAGTCCTCAGCATATATTTCTACTTGCAGCTAACATACTCCACATCACTAACTATATTCCCTTCATTAAACAACACAAACACAAAGCAATTTGAACATACAAAGAAATAACCTTCCTATCATTACCAATCATAATACCCACACGGTTACTACACACAACACCCATTCTATCGGTGCTGGACTAGGAATTTAGGTTAGTTCAGACCAAGAGCTTTCAAAACCCTAAACAAGTGAAATTTACTTAATTCCTAAAAATAAGGATTGCAAGACTTTATTCTACATCAATTGAATGTAAAGCAAACACTGTATTGAAGCCAAATCTTTACGAGATTGATGAGTTTTAACCCCAGGAAACTTTAGTTAACAGGCAAATCCTCTAGTCAACTGACTTCAGTCTACTTCTCCTTCATTTGAGAAAGAAAAAAAGAAAAAAAAAAAAAAAGGCAGGATAATCACTGGCAGAATTGAAGCTGCTTCTCTGAAGTTACAATTCAATTTGTTGATTCACCACAGGGTTTGCCAGAAAGAGGGCTCAATCTCTGTCTTTAGATTTACAGTCTAATTCTAACTCAGTCATTTTACCTCTGTTCATACACTGCTGATTATTTTCAACAAATCACAAAGATATCGGCATTTTATATTTACTATTTGGTGCTTGAGCTGGAGTAGCAGGCAGCACCTTAATTATATTAATCCAGGCTGAGCTATGCTGACCTGGACCGCTACTTGGAGATGCCCAAATCTGTAAGGTTGTCATAACAGTCCCTGCACTTGTAATAATTTTCTTTATAGCTGTACCCGTTATGATTGCAGGCTTTGAAAACTGACTTGGGCCATTAATAACTCGGACAACTGAAGTAGCATTTCCCCCAATAAATCATATAAACTTTTGACTACTTCCCCCATCATTCTTACTCCTACTCATATCACCAATAGTAGAAGCTGGTTCTGGTACCAGTGGGACGGTGTATTCAGCTCTAGCCTGCAATCTGGCCCATGCAGGAGCCTCTGGCGACCTAACTGTTTTCTCCTTACATTTAGCAGGTGTCTCCTCAATTCTTGGTATTATTACTTTTATTACTATTGTCTTTAATACAAAACCAGCAGTCATATCCCAATACCAAACACCATTATTTGTTTAATCTTCCCCAACTATAGCCATATTACTATAATTACCAATCTCAGTCCAAGCAGCCAGAATTGCCATGCTGTTAAGAGATAGAAATCTAAACACTACTTTCTTTGACCCTGCAGGAGGAGACCGAATCCTATACCAACACCTCTTTTGATACTTTGCTCACCCTGAAGTCTGTATTCATGGCCTAACAGGGTTTGTTATAAACTCACATAGCATTACCTACTATTTAGGACAAAAATTGCCTTTCAGCTATCTGGGAATAGTATGAGTCATGTCCACTGGTTTTTTAGGAGTTCTCTTGTGGGCCCATCATATGTTTACCATAGGGATAGCTGTGGACTCAGGAGCATACTTTGCATCAGCTACCGTAATTACTTCTATCCCTACAGGAGTAAAAGTATCTAGCTGATTAGCAACTCTTTATTTAATTTTTCTTTTTCTTTTCTTTTCTTTTTTTTTTTTGGCTGAGTTGGGTCTTGGTTGCTGCGCATGGGCTTTCTCTGGTTGCGGTGAGCGGCAGCTACTCTTCGTTGCGGTGTGCGGCCCTTTCATTGCAGTGGCTTCTCTTGTTGCAGAGCACGGCCTCTAGGCGCGTGGGCTTCAGTAGTTGTGGCTTGCGGGCTCTAGAGGGCAGGCTCAGTAGTTGTGGCACACGGGCTTTTTGCTCCGCGGCATGTGGAATCTTCCCAGACAAGGGCTCGAACCCGTGTCCCCTGCATTGGCAGACGAATTCTTAACCACTGCGTCACCAGGGAAGTCCCTGGTTAGCAACTGTTCACGGAGGTAATACTATATGACCTCCCACTATATTATGAGTTTTAGGCTTTAGTTTTTCTTTTTACAGTAGGTGGTTTGACAGGAATCATCTTAGCCAACTCATCCCCAGACATTGTCCTCCAGGATACATACTATGTAGTAGCACACTTCCATGACCTAATGTCCATGGGAGCAGTCTTCACTATTATAGGAGGCTTTCTACACTGATTCCCACTATTCTTAGGTTATACAGTTAACTCAGCATGAGCAAAAATTCACCTCACAAGTATATTTGTAGTAGTAAATATGACTTCCTGCAGCACTTTCGTGGCCTCTCAGGGATGTCACTACGTTAGTCTGAGTACCCTGAGGCACACACAACATGAAATATTTTGTCTTTAGGCTCATTCATCTCAGTAGCAGCAGTAATGCTAATAATCTTCATACTTTGAAAAGCATTTGTGTCTAAACAAGAAGTCTTAGCAGTGGGAATTGCTACTCCTAACCTAGAATGGTTACACGGATGTCCTCCACCATATCCTACGTTTCAAGATCCTACCTATGTAAATGTAAAATAAGGAAGGACTCAAGTCCTTTTCAACCAGTTTCAAGCCAACACCATAACAATTATGTCTTCCTCAATAAATGAGATAAAAGTAAAAAGTGATGTAGCTTTGTCAAAGTTAAATGATAGGCTAAAATCCTGTATATGACTAAGGCATATCAATTTCATCTAGGCTCTCAAGATACAACATCACCGATTATGGAAGAACTTTTACATTTTCTTCCTCACACATTAATAGTGATTTTTAAAATAAGTTCTCTAGTCCTCTATATCATTTCACTAATATTGACATCTAAACTCATATGCATACAATAGATGCACAGGTAGAGAAATTGTGAACAATTTACTAGCTATTATTGTAATCTTAAATGCCCTATCATCATTGTGTATCCTTTACATGATACATGAAATCAATAACTCTTCCCAAACCATAAAAACTATGGGTCAGTAACGATACTGAAGCTACAAATACACAGATTACGAAGATTTAAATGTTGACTCCTCTGTAATCCCCACATCAGAGCTAAAACCAGGAGAATAATGACTAATAGAAGTCAACAACCGAGTAGTTAGGGATAGTCATTGAATATTAGTTTCATCTGAAATTGTTGTACACTCCGGAGTTGTTCCTTCTCAGGCCTAAAAGAAACTGCTATCCCAGGACGCCTAACTTAAAGAATCCTAATATCAACAGGACCAGGCCTATGTTGTGGACAAGAGAGCTCGTTTTCCTGAGTTCAAAGACAGGACAGAGGGATATGTCTTAGATATGGGGTGAATCTGCAGCCCATGGGGATGCACTCTCCAAGCTCCAGTATAGGAATGGGGCCTCTAGGGTCCCAGGCCACCCACCACGCCCTCTGGAGCAGGATCTGGGCAACATTCCCTGTCAGTGATGAGGCAGCCCTAGCACTTGTCACGGCCCGATGTCGTGTCCTATGTGGGCCCCATGCTCTTGGGACCACACCTCACACTCTGCAGGTCCATGCTACAGGGTCCTTCATGCCTCAGGAGTAGAGACCACACAGCAAGCAGTTCCCTCCGCAACCAGCAGGAGGAGGGGAGGAGAACAGGGGCACCAGGGGACTCTCATTCAGACAACAACACCCCAGCGGTGCCAGCGGGGACAGTGATGATGCAGATGAGGCACAGACCAAGAGATGGGACCAGAGGACCCAAAAGGCAGCTGGTCAGGTCCTGGCTCACCTGCACCCCGGACACCTTTGTCCCGCATACACCCCCTTCCTCATACACCCTCTCCTTAAATGCAGATTCTTCAGATGCAAACAGGCAGCGCTTCAGACTGAAAGTCAGCTCTTCCAAAATGACCCGTCAGCAAACACTGCAGGATTCCACTCCAGTGGGTGCCCTGGAGTCGACAACTCAGGGACTGAAGTGGCTATCGGTGCCAGGGGCAGTGGGAGGGAATGGGGAATGAGACTTTCATGGTTGTGGAATTTTGGTTTTGCAGGACGAAAAGTTCTAGTGATGGTGGTGATGGCTCCACGAGAAAGTGAATCTATCTGATGCCTCAGAAACGTGCACTTAAAATGGTGATGATGGTAAAGGGTATGTGACGTGTGTTTTATTTCACTTAAAATAAATTCTTAAAATAATGTCTTGTTAATTGAGATTCCATTTCGACTCCCCTTCATCACAAATGTCGGAGGCCCAGACACAGTCCCCTACCTTAGGGGCCATCACGGTACCCTCACAGAGCACGTGGGAGACCATTCTTAGGGGGGGCTAGTCTGTGCTCACCTGACCTCTGTCCAGGGGGACCCAGGCAGTGGTGACCCCCATAGATTAGACATATGATATGCTATAGTATTAATACGATACCACCAAGTGTTGTCACTCACCGGAACACAGAGCAGCAACCCACTCGAACATTCTTGACCTCATATGTTTGTGACAAGATGAAGAGAAGAAAAGGAACCACAGGTTAATCAGGACAACACCCTTAATGCAGAGGTTGGAAATCTCAAAGGGGACAGGACACACTGCAGGCAAAGAGCGCATATGCGGTCTCCCTATCCATGTGATCCTGACCCATGCAGGTATGGTGAGACCCACACAGTCCCCGCACCCTATACCTGGGGCCACACATCCACACTCACCAGGGTGACCCACCTCCCCAGACCCCTCCACCTGGGTCACATGTCCACAGTCCCAGGGTGACCTCACCTCCCCAGACCCTGCACCTGGGGTCACACGTCCCCTTGGTCAGGACACCATGGCTCTGCAGGGGGCTCCCCCAATGTGGAAACAAGCTGGGTCCCTGGGACCTCCTGGGATGGGAAAAAGTGTCAGGTGGGTCTCCTTTCCCCACACTTGGCCCAGAGGAGTCCTCCTGTCCTCACTTTGGTTCTGTGTGATTTTAACTGTTTGTACAGCTTTCATACTAGAGTTGAACACACGACCCTGGTGCTGGCATGTTCAGTCCTTTCTCGTCTCACTTACATGCTGAGAAAACATACAGGAGAGCAGGGCAGAAAGCCGAGGGGCAGCTCTGGACTCTGCTGAGTAGGGACGGTAGACTGGAGGGAGAGCTCAGCAGCAGCCTCAGCTGTCACCCATCGGCCTTTTGCCCGATCTGCGTGCCCTGCAATCAATTCAGCAGCTAAACCTGCTTCCCTATGCACCATGCACGTGCTGGTAAATTGGAATTATTGCCAGGTAGTCCTCCTGAGGATTCTCCATGAGCCCCAGGGAAGGTGAACCTTGGCAGGGATTAAGACTAAGGCCCCGACCATAGCACTGACCCTTGGGAGGACCAGGTCACCACACTCAGAAGAGAGGCTGTTATGTAGACAAGCCCACCTCATCTCCAGACCCTAGACATCTAAGCACTGACATTCAGATGCAGGCACGGAGCTTCCCAGTACTGAGGCCAGGCCGGGTCTCTACCCAGGTCCCCATAGTCCTAGCGTACACAGAACATGGTCAGGCCTAAATCTTCTTATTATAGACAACACATGGTCAGCTCTAAACATAATCAGTAGACAGGACATGCAGAGGTCTAAATCTACCATGTAGACACAACTTGATCATGTTTAAACTAGCTTAGGGCTGATCTCATAGGGGGTACAGATCACACACATGGGTCTCTCATCTTTGGACACCCACGTCAGGAAACTGAACAAAATCTTTGTCATTAAACATTTCAACAGGTAAAACAGAAATGTTCCCAATTTCTCTGGCCCCCTGATGGTCAGGATCCACGGGCGAGCCACGAACTTCTTAGAGTGCAGCCCAGTCTGCTGCCAGGACAGACAAGAAGTGGCCTGATTCCAGACTCCCAGGCTTCCAGAAGGAGGTGGCCACACTGCAAGCCAGGTCAGGAGAGTCCTGCATGGTCCGGGCCGGGAGATCCGGTCTGTCCATTCGGCTGGCCGATTCCGGGCGGGGCGCTCAGGGCCGCTGAGAGCCCTGCACTCAGGTCCTGCTTCCCTGCAGCGTGTGCGTGTGCGTGTGCGTGTGCGTGTGTGTGTGTGTGTGTAGAGGGGGCGGTGGCTGACGGCTCCCATGGTTCCCAACCCGGGCACCGCGCTGTCTTCGAGGGGAGGCACGGGGAGAGGTAGGGGCACAGAAGCCGTTGGAGAGGAGAACCCACCGCGGAACTCCTTGCACACTGGCTCGCCCCACCCGGAGACCCGCCTGCCCGTCGTGGGCCGCATGTCGCCCCCCAGTCCCCCACCCCCGAGGGCAGGGTGCCTGCTCTTTCAACAGCACAGGGTCTCACATGAAGGAGACCCAGTGTGGACTGTCAGCCCCCAACTCCTGATGCTGTGTTTAGGGGGAGAATGAACCCCCTTGACTGGGTGATGGGACCCTGTGAGGAAAGAGGTGGCGGCCCGATCCAAGTCGGGGCCTGGCTGAGATATGAGGAAACAGGAGCCAAGGGCAGGGCCTGGAGGCCAGGCCAACAGGAGGGGCACCCCCAGCCTTGGCCGGGCTCTCCAACGGTGACATTGTTGCTTTAGGGGACCTGGGACAGGTGACTGAATGTAATGGGAGTCTAAACTGGACCCTGAATGCGGCTTAAAGAAGGTGTGAAGGATGTTACTGAGACAGTGACAGTCATTGGAAGACAAACTCTGTGTCAGGATATCCTGCTCCCTCCATTTAAATCCCTGAGATCTGTGACCTTTACGTGGCTACGCAGGATTGTTAGAGCAGCTGCGTGCGGATATATCTGGGGCACAATTCAGTCTGCAGCCAACTTGCAAGTGGTTCCAGCAAACACACAGGTGTGCGCACAGGCAGGCACAGCACACACACAAACATATGCACGTGCACAGCACAAATATATTCACACACTAGCATGTGAACACACATGCACCCATATGCCCATGCACACACTAATGTGTGCAAGTTCACATACCTATCCACATGCACAGCATATTTATGCAAACAGGCACATGCACACGCATAGCACACACACAGGGAATAAAGTGAATCCGTAAAGCATTAATTCCTGAACACAAGTGAAGCTGACATGTATTTTTCCCTTTTCTTAGCCTTGATGTTTTCCACAACAAAAAAGTTTAAGAAAAAAGTTAATGGCAAATGACTTTTGATTCATAGGACTTTCTGATTTTATTCCACAAATATTATGACAGCAGAAATGAATGTAGATATTACATGTGTCCACTAAGGGAAGAATGGAGAAGAAAAACACGGTCCATCAATACAAGGGAATGCTATTCAGCCTAAAAAGGAAGTCAATTCTGACACAGGATGCAGCAGGGATGAACCTTGAGGGCATTATGCTCAGTGATGTAAGCTAGACACAAAAAAACAAACAGTGCTTGATCCACTCATACAAGGCCCCTAGAGCAGTCGGAAATATAGAGACATAAAGTAGGATGTTGAGGGCCAGAGGCTGAGGGAGGGACAATGGGGAGTGAGTGTTTAATGGGGACTGTTTCAATTTTGCAAGATGAAAAAGTTCTGGAGGATGATGGTGGTCAGGTTTGCAC
The DNA here is from genome assembly GCF_965194825.1 of Balaenoptera physalus. NCBI lineage: Eukaryota > Metazoa > Chordata > Mammalia > Artiodactyla > Balaenopteridae > Balaenoptera > Balaenoptera physalus. Next base: position 653,655 of record NW_028126501.1, read on the forward strand.
AACAGTGTGAATTATTTCCTGACCCTGAAATGTGCACTTAAAAATGGTTAAGATAGTACATTTTATGTTATGTGTACCAGACCACAATTTTTAAAACTTTTCCAAAAACAACAGGAAATAGTCCATGAATACCACAAGATGCACAACTTCACTAACAACAGAGGGATTAAAGCCATAAGAAAAATACTGTGCATACACCTACCAGAATGGCAGACATGAAAGACATAGTATCAAATATCAGCAGGATGTGGAGCAATGGAAAGCCTGGTACGCAACGGGGGGATGCAACCACTTCTGAAGCAATCGGGCCTCAGATAGCGAAGTCCGTGCACAGAGACCCACAGTGCTCCTCCCAGTTGAACACAAACCCACCAGCCCTGCACCAGGACACACGGACATGGACTGGCAGCCACAGGAGCCAAACCTGAAGGAACCTGAAGGCCATCACAGACGGATGCAGAAATGAACCATGCACGCTCCTATGAAGGAATATTCCACAGCAATGGAGTACATTTTGTTTAAAGGTAGTAAAACTATAAAAATTATTTTTTAAAGAAAACTATATTTACAAGATGAAAGAATCTATAATTCTGGCACCTAGGGATTGTCGAATGCTCCTAAAAATAGATTGCTGTGGAAACGTTTATTATAGGGAAATTGACATATTCTCTAGGAAGGACGCGGTGAATGGGCCTGCTACATTTTCTACATTGAAGACATGTACAGGTTTTGATTCTACTTCTGTTAAATCAAGTGGGGCTTCACTGGATTTCTGCTACTGCGGAGATAATCAAATTCTGGGTAGGGGTCAGGAGAAAATTAGTCATAGGTGTTCTTGTGTAGTAATTACTGTTGAAAGTGTAAATGATCCATTTACCAGTAAGACTGAGAATAGAATAACTGCTACATTACTTCATATGAGATGATCCTCTGTGCTATTGTTCCTGGAGCTCCAGTGAGTGAGTATTTTGAATGTGAAGTTCATCCAGATATGAGGATGGAATAAATGGCTAGGTGTGATATGGCTAATAGAAATAATATGCCTACATTTATACTAATTAGTGGATAAGATATGGGAAGAGGAATTCATGTTGTGAGAGGCAGGGTTATGGCTAGCATTGGGGCAATAATATATAAATTGATGATGTTGATGGACATAGTGGTTCTTTAATAAGTAATTGGAATGCCTCAGCAATGGGTTGTAATCATCCATGGGGGCTGATGATTTTTGGCCCTTTCTGGATTTGTATATAGCCTAGGATTTTCCATTTGGTTAATATGAGGAATGCTATGGTGAATTAAATTGGGTAATTTGTGAAAGAATGTTGATTATAAACATATTCTTAGGAAGAGGACTTGAACCAGTGCAGAAAAAGTTTCAGTTTTACATAATTACCGGGCTCTGCCAGCGTAACGAACCCTGTTCTACAGTAGGGTATGTATAAATTAATTGAATGTAGATTATATCATCATTTAGTTTGAAGACATTTTGTAAAGGAAGCCGTATTGCTCTTGTCCTTTCATACTGGAAGAAATCTGCAATAGACAGAAACCAACCAGGATGACTCCAGTCTGAACTCAGATCACGTGAGACTTTAATCGTTGAACAAACAGACAATTAATAGCAGTTATACCGTTGAAATGTCGTGATCCAGCATCAAGGTCATAAACCATATTGCCCATATGAACTCCAGAATACAATTACACTGTTATCCCTAGGAAAACTTGTTCCATTGACCAGTGTTTTAGAAGAACAGGTGATAAAGCATTTTGACTAGCTGGCCTAAATTTTAATCACTCAGAAGTGGTTTTATTCTCCCAAAAATAAATGGCGCATGGGCTCAAGACACACCTGCTTCAGTAGTTGTGGCGTGCAGACTCAGTAGTTGTGGCCCAATGGCTTAGTTGTTCCGTGGCACGTGAGATCTTCCCGGACCGGGGATCGAACCGGGTCCCCTGCATTGGCAGGCGAATTCTTAATCACTGCCTCACCAGGGAAGTCCCAGATTCGCAGTCTCCCTTTTAATATACCTTAAGCCCAAAGAATCCATGGAAAATTGTTAGAGAAAATAAGGCAATAAAATATTGTAAGGACTATAACAGAAGCATATAGTACACAGTTCATATAGACACATCCCAAGCAGTTACAAAGTATATTAAAAGGGAGGCTGCAATTTTAAAAGAATAAGAAAAATTATACCCACAAACTCCCAATCTTTCCTGAAACGTTGCAATCTGAAACCCTATTGTAGGAAGCAGAAGATTCCAGGAGATATTCTACAAATGAAGCACTCCAAACCCTGTGGTTGGATAAGGAATTCTGGAAGGAAGGTATCCTCACCCAAGGAGAGCAGGTTCCTATACTTCTCTAACATCACATCCCTGTAAAATTCCCATTGATCTTGGTCCAGGCATTCTCACTCCTCTTGACAGAAATCTATGGCCACATCCTGGAATGTCAGCAGTCCCTGAAATTAAACGTACACATGCCATGTGGCCACGGGAAGTGTTCATAATATGACCCAAGAAGAAAACAGCAAGTTAAGAGAAGGTTTTAATTTAGAAGAGTCTCTTTAATTATCCACTAATACATATATATATATATATATATATATATATATATATATATATATATATAATTTTTTTTTTACAAAGTAACTTTCTCTACCTTATTTCTAACTACAAGAAAAGAGTATGGCATGTGATCCACAAAACCAGTATAGAGACTATACTTGTCTGGAAAAGAAATGATAAAATGATGGTTTCAACACAGGCATATGCATTTTTGAGTGTTTTATTTATATCAAACTGGATAAAATGTGTGTATTTCTCATAGAGAAAAGACCTGTCGAGGTAGAAATGTACCTTTCAACTATTCATGGGTACACGAGTACACTGGGGAGATTGTAAAAGTGCAGATTGTGATTCAGTAGGTCCGGTGGGCATGAGTTCTATTTTTTTAACAAGCTGATTTTTAACTAGTGATGCCACAGTCTCTGATTCATTAACCACAACTGTGAATATCAGAGACATAATTAGAAAGGTAAAAATTCTCATTTAATTTTGAACTTAAAGTGTTTTATGGATTTTAAACCTTTAATAGAAAAGTGAGCACAGCAGCAACAATCATTTGTGAGTATTTACTATAGACTGTGTATCTTTCTAGTTTTTTTGTGTAGGATTCCAGGAAAAAGGCCTGAGCTGCGGCCACAATGGGCGTGGCCCCCAGGCCGGGCCGCCCCTCCAGGACCCCCGACGGGGCCCTGCGCTCCTGGCGGCTCCCTCCCCCGCCGCCCCGCTCCCTCCCGGAAGGCCTTGGGGCAGAGCGGTCCCACCCACTGCGCGCTGAACAGAGCCCGCGTTTCCTCAGAGCTGGAACTCCCGGCTCAGGCGGGGTCTCTTCCCTCCGCCTTCACGGAACTGCCCCGGAGCCCGAGGGCAGGGCGACCTCACTGAGGCTGCCGGCTCTGGAGGTGCCCCGGCGGCCGAAGCCATGACAGTCGCGGGGACGGCGGGCTGGGTAAGTGGGCGACGACCCTCCGCCTGGTCCGGTGCCCGGGCGGCAGCACAAGACCAGCTTCTGAGGGGCAGGGGTTCGCTGCCACCCGCCGCTGCTGTGCAGAAAGAGCGGCCTCCAGCGTCTGGTTCCCGGGAACTTTGGTCCGTCCTCTCGCCCCTGCCCTCGTCCTGGCTCGCGAGACCTGGTGGGCGTGAGGAGGGGGTCGGCCTGAGCGTCCTGAGGGGAAACGGGGCAAGGGAGGCGCAGGGTCCGGCTGCAGCGTCAGCGCCCCTCTTCCCGACTGCGGGGAAAGCGGCTGAAAACTCCTCCCGAGGCGCGCAGGCCCCTTATTCAGCCGAGTCCCTCTGCGCTCCTTCCTTCCTGAGTTAAAGTACCGGGGGGAGGGGACAGGGCAGGGAACTGGCGCAGGTAATGGGGAACATCCAAAGGTGATTGTTAACTAAGGAAAACCAGCTCTCCCAAGGTCAGGAATGCGGCGCTTTTCTTTGCCTGGGCTCACTGAATTCCTTCCTTTGATATGCACCTCAGCTCTCTGGGGCCTGCATTCTGTATTTGCATATCCTGAGTGCCTCAGGGCCCGCCGGCTCACATTGGAGGGCTGCAAGTGCTGAAGACTGTGACATCCTTTGTTTACTGATAGGGCAAGAACTATTCCATTTCTCACAGGCTTGAGGGGCAGACAGTGGAAAAAAGTCAGAGAATCTCACTCGGCCTGTACTTTGGTTTACATATAGATCATATTTATACTTAACTGTGCTAATAGAGGTTCTCAAGTCCAATCAACTTGTACTACTGCCCTCTATGTATCAATTTCATCAATATCATAAGATAAATGCCTATAGAATTGACTTAATCCATTTAAATAGGATAATGATTTTGAAAGGAAACATAATAGAAATATAACAACGAAACCTTTACCACTAAAGGCTGGGTCTGGAACACCCTAAATAAATGTTCCATTGTTAAAATATTGAAAGATGTAGTCAATAGAAATATCAAAAAAATGACAAATAATAAGGGTAGCAGAATGTTGAAATGTTCTATCTTTATCATTAAAGTGGCAGAAAATCATTTATTAGTAGGCACTGGGGGCAGAAGATGACTGATTTTATATCTGTGTCATATTTGTGCAGTTGTTTCAACAAGTAACTTAAAGACAAAATGGAAAAACAAGGAGGTTTGTGCCTGAGATCATGTTGATGTGAAACCAGGGATGGCCACCTTGTGCCAGGTGAGTTAAGTTTACCTGGCAGGTAGACCGCAGAGCTCCTGGGAAGCAAGGGTTGGAATTTTTCTGCTGGGTGCCCCTTAGGTTCTGTGACTTGACTGACTGTGAGTCATGTTTCGGGAAAGACCTGATCACAGGAAAAGGGTGGGAATAGAGTGATTTGGGGAGCAGCTAACAACATTCATCACAGCTCACGGCCTGAATGAATTTTAAAGAAACAGGAAAACAAATGCTTCTTATGGAATCAGAGAATGTGAGGGCTGGACAATCCCAGAAAATGAGGAACACCCATCCCATTTTCCAGATGACAAAACAGAGGTCCAGCAAGGTGAAATCCCTCACCCAAGTTGCACCCGTCTCTCCTCCCCACTACGTGGTTCATGAAAGCAGGACTCTTCCTGTCTTGATCACTGCTGAGCCCCAAAAAGGGCCAGGCATCTAGCAGCTGCTCCAAAAATTTGGGTTGACTGTAGGAACAATGCTATTTCTTTCTTTCTCACTCTTATTCAGGATTGTGCCAAGAACTCCCCAGGTTGCAATGTAATTCGATAAATGTAAATATTAATTGAGTTTTGTTGTGATGAGGACTTAGGCTTTGAAGGTAACAGACTTGGTTCAGATCTTGGTTCTGCCACTCCATAGCTGTTTGGCTTTGGGAAAATTACTAAACCTCTCTGAGATTATTTCCTCCTTTGTAAAGTGGGGATAAATCTATCTGAGCCAGCAGAGCAGCTGCATGAGAGATGTGCACTAAATATTGGTCTTTCTCACTCTCCTACGCCATCTCTCTGTTCTTCCCAGAGAAGCTGTACAGAAGGATATAGTACTTTTGTTTAAAATAGTTAACTAATTAATTAATTAATTTGTTTTTGGCTGCGTTGGGTCTTCGTTGCTATGCGCAGGCTTTGCCTAGTTGCGGCAAGCGGGGGCTACTCTTTGTTGCGGTGCGCGGGCTTCTCATTGCGGTGGCTTCTCTTGCTAGCCTTAACCCCAATGCTAGCCTTAACCCTGGCTCTCACAACATGAATTCCTCTTCCCATATCTTATCCACTAATTAATATAAATGTAGGCATATTATTTCTATTAGCCATATCACACCTAGCCATTTACTCCATCCTCAGATCTGGATGAACTTCACATTCAAAATACTCACTCACTGGAGCTCTAGGAGCAATAGCACAATCATCTCATATGAAGTAATGTAGCAGTTATTCTATTCTCAGTCTTACTGATAAATGGATCATTTACACTTTCAACAGTAATTATTACACAAGAACACCTATGACTAATTTTCTCCTGACCCCTACCCAGAATTTGATTATCTCCGCAGTAGCCGAAATCCAACGAAGCCCCACTTGATTTCACGGAAGTAGCATCAAAACCTGTATATGTCTTCAATGTAGAAAATGTAGCAGGCCCATTCACCCCGTCCCTCCTAGAGAATATGTCAATGTCCCTATAATAAAATTTCCACAGCAATCTATTTTTAGGAGCATTCGACAATCCCTAGGTGCCAGAATTATATACAGCCCAAGTCATCATTAAAACTCATCTAACAATCTCCTTTCTATGAATTTGAGCCTCCTACCTACAATTTTGATATGATCAACGCATACATCTCTTATGAAAAGTGTTTTTACGACTAACATTAATCTTATGTATATGAGAGTTTTCACTACTTGTCATCATACCAGGCAACCCACCACAAATTTAAGAAATATGTCTGACAAAAGAGTTACTTTGATAGAGTAAATCTTAGAGGTTTCAATGCTCTGATTCCTGGAATTGAATTCTTCCTAATAATTTTACATTCTCCATGCTACCTACCACATTACACCACATGCTATATAGTAAAGTTCTCTAAGTAAGCTACAGGCCCATACCCCAAAAATATTTTTGTATATCCTTCCTGTGCTAATAAACTCTCATTGTTTTTACCATCATTCTACTGACCATTTTCTCAGGAAATATAATTGTATAACAAGCTCACACTGGTTAATGGTATCCCCATTCTAATAAAAAACATGAACCCATAAGCTACAGAAGCATCCAACAAATATTTCCTAAAACAGTCCACCACATCAATACTACTTATAATGGCTATTATCATTAATCTAATATACTCTGGTCAAAGAGCACAATGAATAACAAGAATCTTTACTCCAGCAGCATCCACCCTCATGACAATCGCCCTTGTCACAAAAGTAGGACTTTCCCCATTTCACTTCTGAGTGCCTGAAGTCACACGAGGCATCCCATGAACAGCAGACCTGATGCTATCAACATGACAAAATTGCACCCCTGTCAGTTTTATACCACAGGTCACCTTCCATCAACCTAAATATACTATTAATCATAGTGATATTATAAATCATAGCTGGAGGCTGAGGCAGACTTCGCCATACTCACCTGGAAAATATTACACCCTCCTCATCAATTGCCCATATAGGATGAATAACAGCTATTATAATGTATATTCAGATTATAACAATCCTAACCATACTAATTTATATCATAACAACACTGTCTTCTTCTTATTTATGCCCAGATCATGTACTACAAGAGTATCATTATCACACACATGAGATAAAACACCTCCCATCACAATCATTTTCCTCACCATTATAGTATCATTAGGACATCGCCCATCACTATCAGGCTTTCTACCCAAATGAATAATTATCCAAGAGATAACAAAAACGACAACATCATTCTACCAACACTAATAGCCATCATAGCAGTCCTCAGCATATATTTCTACTTGCAGCTAACATACTCCACATCACTAACTATATTCCCTTCATTAAACAACACAAACACAAAGCAATTTGAACATACAAAGAAATAACCTTCCTATCATTACCAATCATAATACCCACACGGTTACTACACACAACACCCATTCTATCGGTGCTGGACTAGGAATTTAGGTTAGTTCAGACCAAGAGCTTTCAAAACCCTAAACAAGTGAAATTTACTTAATTCCTAAAAATAAGGATTGCAAGACTTTATTCTACATCAATTGAATGTAAAGCAAACACTGTATTGAAGCCAAATCTTTACGAGATTGATGAGTTTTAACCCCAGGAAACTTTAGTTAACAGGCAAATCCTCTAGTCAACTGACTTCAGTCTACTTCTCCTTCATTTGAGAAAGAAAAAAAGAAAAAAAAAAAAAAAGGCAGGATAATCACTGGCAGAATTGAAGCTGCTTCTCTGAAGTTACAATTCAATTTGTTGATTCACCACAGGGTTTGCCAGAAAGAGGGCTCAATCTCTGTCTTTAGATTTACAGTCTAATTCTAACTCAGTCATTTTACCTCTGTTCATACACTGCTGATTATTTTCAACAAATCACAAAGATATCGGCATTTTATATTTACTATTTGGTGCTTGAGCTGGAGTAGCAGGCAGCACCTTAATTATATTAATCCAGGCTGAGCTATGCTGACCTGGACCGCTACTTGGAGATGCCCAAATCTGTAAGGTTGTCATAACAGTCCCTGCACTTGTAATAATTTTCTTTATAGCTGTACCCGTTATGATTGCAGGCTTTGAAAACTGACTTGGGCCATTAATAACTCGGACAACTGAAGTAGCATTTCCCCCAATAAATCATATAAACTTTTGACTACTTCCCCCATCATTCTTACTCCTACTCATATCACCAATAGTAGAAGCTGGTTCTGGTACCAGTGGGACGGTGTATTCAGCTCTAGCCTGCAATCTGGCCCATGCAGGAGCCTCTGGCGACCTAACTGTTTTCTCCTTACATTTAGCAGGTGTCTCCTCAATTCTTGGTATTATTACTTTTATTACTATTGTCTTTAATACAAAACCAGCAGTCATATCCCAATACCAAACACCATTATTTGTTTAATCTTCCCCAACTATAGCCATATTACTATAATTACCAATCTCAGTCCAAGCAGCCAGAATTGCCATGCTGTTAAGAGATAGAAATCTAAACACTACTTTCTTTGACCCTGCAGGAGGAGACCGAATCCTATACCAACACCTCTTTTGATACTTTGCTCACCCTGAAGTCTGTATTCATGGCCTAACAGGGTTTGTTATAAACTCACATAGCATTACCTACTATTTAGGACAAAAATTGCCTTTCAGCTATCTGGGAATAGTATGAGTCATGTCCACTGGTTTTTTAGGAGTTCTCTTGTGGGCCCATCATATGTTTACCATAGGGATAGCTGTGGACTCAGGAGCATACTTTGCATCAGCTACCGTAATTACTTCTATCCCTACAGGAGTAAAAGTATCTAGCTGATTAGCAACTCTTTATTTAATTTTTCTTTTTCTTTTCTTTTCTTTTTTTTTTTTGGCTGAGTTGGGTCTTGGTTGCTGCGCATGGGCTTTCTCTGGTTGCGGTGAGCGGCAGCTACTCTTCGTTGCGGTGTGCGGCCCTTTCATTGCAGTGGCTTCTCTTGTTGCAGAGCACGGCCTCTAGGCGCGTGGGCTTCAGTAGTTGTGGCTTGCGGGCTCTAGAGGGCAGGCTCAGTAGTTGTGGCACACGGGCTTTTTGCTCCGCGGCATGTGGAATCTTCCCAGACAAGGGCTCGAACCCGTGTCCCCTGCATTGGCAGACGAATTCTTAACCACTGCGTCACCAGGGAAGTCCCTGGTTAGCAACTGTTCACGGAGGTAATACTATATGACCTCCCACTATATTATGAGTTTTAGGCTTTAGTTTTTCTTTTTACAGTAGGTGGTTTGACAGGAATCATCTTAGCCAACTCATCCCCAGACATTGTCCTCCAGGATACATACTATGTAGTAGCACACTTCCATGACCTAATGTCCATGGGAGCAGTCTTCACTATTATAGGAGGCTTTCTACACTGATTCCCACTATTCTTAGGTTATACAGTTAACTCAGCATGAGCAAAAATTCACCTCACAAGTATATTTGTAGTAGTAAATATGACTTCCTGCAGCACTTTCGTGGCCTCTCAGGGATGTCACTACGTTAGTCTGAGTACCCTGAGGCACACACAACATGAAATATTTTGTCTTTAGGCTCATTCATCTCAGTAGCAGCAGTAATGCTAATAATCTTCATACTTTGAAAAGCATTTGTGTCTAAACAAGAAGTCTTAGCAGTGGGAATTGCTACTCCTAACCTAGAATGGTTACACGGATGTCCTCCACCATATCCTACGTTTCAAGATCCTACCTATGTAAATGTAAAATAAGGAAGGACTCAAGTCCTTTTCAACCAGTTTCAAGCCAACACCATAACAATTATGTCTTCCTCAATAAATGAGATAAAAGTAAAAAGTGATGTAGCTTTGTCAAAGTTAAATGATAGGCTAAAATCCTGTATATGACTAAGGCATATCAATTTCATCTAGGCTCTCAAGATACAACATCACCGATTATGGAAGAACTTTTACATTTTCTTCCTCACACATTAATAGTGATTTTTAAAATAAGTTCTCTAGTCCTCTATATCATTTCACTAATATTGACATCTAAACTCATATGCATACAATAGATGCACAGGTAGAGAAATTGTGAACAATTTACTAGCTATTATTGTAATCTTAAATGCCCTATCATCATTGTGTATCCTTTACATGATACATGAAATCAATAACTCTTCCCAAACCATAAAAACTATGGGTCAGTAACGATACTGAAGCTACAAATACACAGATTACGAAGATTTAAATGTTGACTCCTCTGTAATCCCCACATCAGAGCTAAAACCAGGAGAATAATGACTAATAGAAGTCAACAACCGAGTAGTTAGGGATAGTCATTGAATATTAGTTTCATCTGAAATTGTTGTACACTCCGGAGTTGTTCCTTCTCAGGCCTAAAAGAAACTGCTATCCCAGGACGCCTAACTTAAAGAATCCTAATATCAACAGGACCAGGCCTATGTTGTGGACAAGAGAGCTCGTTTTCCTGAGTTCAAAGACAGGACAGAGGGATATGTCTTAGATATGGGGTGAATCTGCAGCCCATGGGGATGCACTCTCCAAGCTCCAGTATAGGAATGGGGCCTCTAGGGTCCCAGGCCACCCACCACGCCCTCTGGAGCAGGATCTGGGCAACATTCCCTGTCAGTGATGAGGCAGCCCTAGCACTTGTCACGGCCCGATGTCGTGTCCTATGTGGGCCCCATGCTCTTGGGACCACACCTCACACTCTGCAGGTCCATGCTACAGGGTCCTTCATGCCTCAGGAGTAGAGACCACACAGCAAGCAGTTCCCTCCGCAACCAGCAGGAGGAGGGGAGGAGAACAGGGGCACCAGGGGACTCTCATTCAGACAACAACACCCCAGCGGTGCCAGCGGGGACAGTGATGATGCAGATGAGGCACAGACCAAGAGATGGGACCAGAGGACCCAAAAGGCAGCTGGTCAGGTCCTGGCTCACCTGCACCCCGGACACCTTTGTCCCGCATACACCCCCTTCCTCATACACCCTCTCCTTAAATGCAGATTCTTCAGATGCGAACAGGCAGCGCTTCAGACTGAAAGTCAGCTCTTCCAAAATGACCCGTCAGCAAACACTGCAGGATTCCACTCCAGTGGGTGCCCTGGAGTCGACAACTCAGGGACTGAAGTGGCTATCGGTGCCAGGGGCAGTGGGAGGGAATGGGGAATGAGACTTTCATGGTTGTGGAATTTTGGTTTTGCAGGACGAAAAGTTCTAGTGATGGTGGTGATGGCTCCACGAGAAAGTGAATCTATCTGATGCCTCAGAAACGTGCACTTAAAATGGTGATGATGGTAAAGGGTATGTGACGTGTGTTTTATTTCACTTAAAATAAATTCTTAAAATAATGTCTTGTTAATTGAGATTCCATTTCGACTCCCCTTCATCACAAATGTCGGAGGCCCAGACACAGTCCCCTACCTTAGGGGCCATCACGGTACCCTCACAGAGCACGTGGGAGACCATTCTTAGGGGGGGCTAGTCTGTGCTCACCTGACCTCTGTCCAGGGGGACCCAGGCAGTGGTGACCCCCATAGATTAGACATATGATATGCTATAGTATTAATACGATACCACCAAGTGTTGTCACTCACCGGAACACAGAGCAGCAACCCACTCGAACATTCTTGACCTCATATGTTTGTGACAAGATGAAGAGAAGAAAAGGAACCACAGGTTAATCAGGACAACACCCTTAATGCAGAGGTTGGAAATCTCAAAGGGGACAGGACACACTGCAGGCAAAGAGCGCATATGCGGTCTCCCTATCCATGTGATCCTGACCCATGCAGGTATGGTGAGACCCACACAGTCCCCGCACCCTATACCTGGGGCCACACATCCACACTCACCAGGGTGACCCACCTCCCCAGACCCCTCCACCTGGGTCACATGTCCACAGTCCCAGGGTGACCTCACCTCCCCAGACCCTGCACCTGGGGTCACACGTCCCCTTGGTCAGGACACCATGGCTCTGCAGGGGGCTCCCCCAATGTGGAAACAAGCTGGGTCCCTGGGACCTCCTGGGATGGGAAAAAGTGTCAGGTGGGTCTCCTTTCCCCACACTTGGCCCAGAGGAGTCCTCCTGTCCTCACTTTGGTTCTGTGTGATTTTAACTGTTTGTACAGCTTTCATACTAGAGTTGAACACACGACCCTGGTGCTGGCATGTTCAGTCCTTTCTCGTCTCACTTACATGCTGAGAAAACATACAGGAGAGCAGGGCAGAAAGCCGAGGGGCAGCTCTGGACTCTGCTGAGTAGGGACGGTAGACTGGAGGGAGAGCTCAGCAGCAGCCTCAGCTGTCACCCATCGGCCTTTTGCCCGATCTGCGTGCCCTGCAATCAATTCAGCAGCTAAACCTGCTTCCCTATGCACCATGCACGTGCTGGTAAATTGGAATTATTGCCAGGTAGTCCTCCTGAGGATTCTCCATGAGCCCCAGGGAAGGTGAACCTTGGCAGGGATTAAGACTAAGGCCCCGACCATAGCACTGACCCTTGGGAGGACCAGGTCACCACACTCAGAAGAGAGGCTGTTATGTAGACAAGCCCACCTCATCTCCAGACCCTAGACATCTAAGCACTGACATTCAGATGCAGGCACGGAGCTTCCCAGTACTGAGGCCAGGCCGGGTCTCTACCCAGGTCCCCATAGTCCTAGCGTACACAGAACATGGTCAGGTCTAAATCTTCTTATTATAGACAACACATGGTCAGCTCTAAACATAATCAGTAGACAGGACATGCAGAGGTCTAAATCTACCATGTAGACACAACTTGATCATGTTTAAACTAGCTTAGGGCTGATCTCATAGGGGGTACAGATCACACACATGGGTCTCTCATCTTTGGACACCCACGTCAGGAAACTGAACAAAATCTTTGTCATTAAACATTTCAACAGGTAAAACAGAAATGTTCCCAATTTCTCTGGCCACCTGATGGTCAGGATCCACGGGCGAGCCACGAACTTCTTAGAGTGCAGCCCAGTCTGCTGCCAGGACAGACAAGAAGTGGCCTGATTCCAGACTCCCAGGCTTCCAGAAGGAGGTGGCCACACTGCAAGCCAGGTCAGGAGAGTCCTGCATGGTCCGGGCCGGGAGATCCGGTCTGTCCATTCGGCTGGCCGATTCCGGGCGGGGCGCTCAGGGCCGCTGAGAGCCCTGCACTCAGGTCCTGCTTCCCTGCAGCGTGTGCGTGTGCGTGTGCGTGTGCGTGTGTGTGTGTGTGTGTAGAGGGGGCGGTGGCTGACGGCTCCCATGGTTCCCAACCCGGGCACCGCGCTGTCTTCGAGGGGAGGCACGGGGAGAGGTAGGGGCACAGAAGCCGTTGGAGAGGAGAACCCACCGCGGAACTCCTTGCACACTGGCTCGCCCCACCCGGAGACCCGCCTGCCCATCGTGGGCCGCATGTCGCCCCCCAGTCCCCCACCCCCGAGGGCAGGGTGCCTGCTCTTTCAACAGCACAGGGTCTCACATGAAGGAGACCCAGTGTGGACTGTCAGCCCCCAACTCCTGATGCTGTGTTTAGGGGGAGAATGAACCCCCTTGACTGGGTGATGGGACCCTGTGAGGAAAGAGGTGGCGGCCCGATCCAAGTCGGGGCCTGGCTGAGATATGAGGAAACAGGAGCCAAGGGCAGGGCCTGGAGGCCAGGCCAACAGGAGGGGCACCCCCAGCCTTGGCCGGGCTCTCCAACGGTGACATTGTTGCTTTAGGGGACCTGGGACAGGTGACTGAATGTAATGGGAGTCTAAACTGGACCCTGAATGCGGCTTAAAGAAGGTGTGAAGGATGTTACTGAGACAGTGACAGTCATTGGAAGACAAACTCTGTGTCAGGATATCCTGCTCCCTCCATTTAAATCCCTGAGATCTGTGACCTTTACGTGGCTACGCAGGATTGTTAGAGCAGCTGCGTGCGGATATATCTGGGGCACAATTCAGTCTGCAGCCAACTTGCAAGTGGTTCCAGCAAACACACAGGTGTGCGCACAGGCAGGCACAGCACACACACAAACATATGCACGTGCACAGCACAAATATATTCACACACTAGCATGTGAACACACATGCACCCATATGCCCATGCACACACTAATGTGTGCAAGTTCACATACCTATCCACATGCACAGCATATTTATGCAAACAGGCACATGCACACGCATAGCACACACACAGGGAATAAAGTGAATCCGTAAAGCATTAATTCCTGAACACAAGTGAAGCTGACATGTATTTTTCCCTTTTCTTAGCCTTGATGTTTTCCACAACAAAAAAGTTTAAGAAAAAAGTTAATGGCAAATGACTTTTGATTCATAGGACTTTCTGATTTTATTCCACAAATATTATGACAGCAGAAATGAATGTAGATATTACATGTGTCCACTAAGGGAAGAATGGAGAAGAAAAACACGGTCCATCAATACAAGGGAATGCTATTCAGCCTAAAAAGGAAGTCAATTCTGACACAGGATGCAGCAGGGATGAACCTTGAGGGCATTATGCTCAGTGATGTAAGCTAGACACAAAAAAACAAACAGTGCTTGATCCACTCATACAAGGCCCCTAGAGCAGTCGGAAATATAGAGACATAAAGTAGGATGTTGAGGGCCAGAGGCTGAGGGAGGGACAATGGGGAGTGAGTGTTTAATGGGGACTGTTTCAATTTTGCAAGATGAAAAAGTTCTGGAGGATGATGGTGGTCAGGTTTGCACAACAGTGTGAATTATTTCCTGACCCTGAAATGTGCACTTAAAAATGGTTAAGATAGTACATTTTATGTTATGTGTACCAGACCACAATTTTTAAAACTTTTCCAAAAACAACAGGAAATAGTCCATGAATACCACAAGATGCACAACTTCACTAACAACAGAGGGATTAAAGCCATAAGAAAAATACTGTGCATACACCTACCAGAATGGCAGACATGAAAGACATAGTATCAAATATCAGCAGGATGTGGAGCAATGGAAAGCCTGGTACGCAACGGGGGGATGCAACCACTTCTGAAGCAATCGGGCCTCAGATAGCGAAGTCCGTGCACAGAGACCCACAGTGCTCCTCCCAGTTGAACACAAACCCACCAGCCCTGCACCAGGACACACGGACATGGACTGGCAGCCACAGGAGCCAAACCTGAAGGAACCTGAAGGCCATCACAGACGGATGCAGAAATGAACCATGCACGCTCCTATGAAGGAATATTCCACAGCAATGGAGTACATTTTGTTTAAAGGTAGTAAAACTATAAAAATTATTTTTTAAAGAAAACTATATTTACAAGATGAAAGAATCTATAATTCTGGCACCTAGGGATTGTCGAATGCTCCTAAAAATAGATTGCTGTGGAAACGTTTATTATAGGGAAATTGACATATTCTCTAGGAAGGACGCGGTGAATGGGCCTGCTACATTTTCTACATTGAAGACATGTACAGGTTTTGATTCTACTTCTGTTAAATCAAGTGGGGCTTCACTGGATTTCTGCTACTGCGGAGATAATCAAATTCTGGGTAGGGGTCAGGAGAAAATTAGTCATAGGTGTTCTTGTGTAGTAATTACTGTTGAAAGTGTAAATGATCCATTTACCAGTAAGACTGAGAATAGAATAACTGCTACATTACTTCATATGAGATGATCCTCTGTGCTATTGTTCCTGGAGCTCCAGTGAGTGAGTATTTTGAATGTGAAGTTCATCCAGATATGAGGATGGAATAAATGGCTAGGTGTGATATGGCTAATAGAAATAATATGCCTACATTTATACTAATTAGTGGATAAGATATGGGAAGAGGAATTCATGTTGTGAGAGGCAGGGTTATGGCTAGCATTGGGGCAATAATATATAAATTGATGATGTTGATGGACATAGTGGTTCTTTAATAAGTAATTGGAATGCCTCAGCAATGGGTTGTAATCATCCATGGGGGCTGATGATTTTTGGCCCTTTCTGGATTTGTATATAGCCTAGGATTTTCCATTTGGTTAATATGAGGAATGCTATGGTGAATTAAATTGGGTAATTTGTGAAAGAATGTTGATTATAAACATATTCTTAGGAAGAGGACTTGAACCAGTGCAGAAAAAGTTTCAGTTTTACATAATTACCGGGCTCTGCCAGCGTAACGAACCCTGTTCTACAGTAGGGTATGTATAAATTAATTGAATGTAGATTATATCATCATTTAGTTTGAAGACATTTTGTAAAGGAAGCCGTATTGCTCTTGTCCTTTCATACTGGAAGAAATCTGCAATAGACAGAAACCAACCAGGATGACTCCAGTCTGAACTCAGATCACGTGAGACTTTAATCGTTGAACAAACAGACAATTAATAGCAGTTATACCGTTGAAATGTCGTGATCCAGCATCAAGGTCATAAACCATATTGCCCATATGAACTCCAGAATACAATTACACTGTTATCCCTAGGAAAACTTGTTCCATTGATCAGTGTTTTAGAAGAACAGGTGATAAAGCATTTTGACTAGCTGGCCTAAATTTTAATCACTCAGAAGTGGTTTTATTCTCCCAAAAATAAATGGCGCATGGGCTCAAGACACACCTGCTTCAGTAGTTGTGGCGTGCAGACTCAGTAGTTGTGGCCCAATGGCTTAGTTGTTCCGTGGCACGTGAGATCTTCCCGGACCGGGGATCGAACCGGGTCCCCTGCATTGGCAGGCGAATTCTTAATCACTGCATCACCAGGGAAGTCCCAGATTCGCAGTCTCCCTTTTAATATACCTTAAGCCCAAAGAATCCATGGAAAATTGTTAGAGAAAATAAGGCAATAAAATATTGTAAGGACTATAACAGAAGCATATAGTACACAGTTCATATAGACACATCCCAAGCAGTTACAAAGTATATTAAAAGGGAGGCTGCAATTTTAAAAGAATAAGAAAAATTATACCCACAAACTCCCAATCTTTCCTGAAACGTTGCAATCTGAAACCCTATTGTAGGAAGCAGAAGATTCCAGGAGATATTCTACAAATGAAGCACTCCAAACCCTGTGGTTGGATAAGGAATTCTGGAAGGAAGGTATCCTCACCCAAGGAGAGCAGGTTCCTATACTTCTCTAACATCACATCCCTGTAAAATTCCCATTGATCTTGGTCCAGGCATTCTCACTCCTCTTGACAGAAATCTATGGCCACATCCTGGAATGTCAGCAGTCCCTGAAATTAAACGTACACATGCCATGTGGCCACGGGAAGTGTTCATAATATGACCCAAGAAGAAAACAGCAAGTTAAGAGAAGGTTTTAATTTAGAAGAGTCTCTTTAATTATCCACTAATACATATATATATATATATATATATATATATATATATATATATATATATAATTTTTTTTTTACAAAGTAACTTTCTCTACCTTATTTCTAACTACAAGAAAAGAGTATGGCATGTGATCCACAAAACCAGTATAGAGACTATACTTGTCTGGAAAAGAAATGATAAAATGATGGTTTCAACACAGGCATATGCATTTTTGAGTGTTTTATTTATATCAAACTGGATAAAATGTGTGTATTTCTCATAGAGAAAAGACCTGTCGAGGTAGAAATGTACCTTTCAACTATTCATGGGTACACGAGTACACTGGGGAGATTGTAAAAGTGCAGATTGTGATTCAGTAGGTCCGGTGGGCATGAGTTCTATTTTTTTAACAAGCTGATTTTTAACTAGTGATGCCACAGTCTCTGATTCATTAACCACAACTGTGAATATCAGAGACATAATTAGAAAGGTAAAAATTCTCATTTAATTTTGAACTTAAAGTGTTTTATGGATTTTAAACCTTTAATAGAAAAGTGAGCACAGCAGCAACAATCATTTGTGAGTATTTACTATAGACTGTGTATCTTTCTAGTTTTTTTGTGTAGGATTCCAGGAAAAAGGCCTGGGCTGCGGCCACAATGGGCGTGGCCCCCAGGCCGGGCCGCCCCTCCAGGACCCCCGACGGGGCCCTGCGCTCCTGGCGGCTCCCTCCCCCGCCGCCCCGCTCCCTCCCGGAAGGCCTTGGGGCAGAGCGGTCCCACCCACTGCGCGCTGAACAGAGCCCGCGTTTCCTCAGAGCTGGAACTCCCGGCTCAGGCGGGGTCTCTTCCCTCCGCCTTCACGGAACTGCCCCGGAGCCCGAGGGCAGGGCGACCTCACTGAGGCTGCCGGCTCTGGAGGTGCCCCGGCGGCCGAAGCCATGACAGTCGCGGGGACGGCGGGCTGGGTAAGTGGGCGACGACCCTCCGCCTGGTCCGGTGCCCGGGCGGCAGCACAAGACCAGCTTCTGAGGGGCAGGGGTTCGCTGCCACCCGCCGCTGCTGTGCAGAAAGAGCGGCCTCCAGCGTCTGGTTCCCGGGAACTTTGGTCCGTCCTCTCGCCCCTGCCCTCGTCCTGGCTCGCGAGACCTGGTGGGCGTGAGGAGGGGGTCGGCCTGAGCGTCCTGAGGGGAAACGGGGCAAGGGAGGCGCAGGGTCCGGCTGCAGCGTCAGCGCCCCTCTTCCCGACTGCGGGGAAAGCGGCTGAAAACTCCTCCCGAGGCGCGCAGGCCCCTTATTCAGCCGAGTCCCTCTGCGCTCCTTCCTTCCTGAGTTAAAGTACCGGGGGGAGGGGACAGGGCAGGGAACTGGCGCAGGTAATGGGGAACATCCAAAGGTGATTGTTAACTAAGGAAAACCAGCTCTCCCAAGGTCAGGAATGCGGCGCTTTTCTTTGCCTGGGCTCACTGAATTCCTTCCTTTGATATGCACCTCAGCTCTCTGGGGCCTGCATTCTGTATTTGCATATCCTGAGTGCCTCAGGGCCCGCCGGCTCACATTGGAGGGCTGCAAGTGCTGAAGACTGTGACATCCTTTGTTTACTGATAGGGCAAGAACTATTCCATTTCTCACAGGCTTGAGGGGCAGACAGTGGAAAAAAGTCAGAGAATCTCACTCGGCCTGTACTTTGGTTTACATATAGATCATATTTATACTTAACTGTGCTAATAGAGGTTCTCAAGTCCAATCAACTTGTACTACTGCCCTCTATGTATCAATTTCATCAATATCATAAGATAAATGCCTATAGAATTGACTTAATCCATTTAAATAGGATAATGATTTTGAAAGGAAACATAATAGAAATATAACAACGAAACCTTTACCACTAAAGGCTGGGTCTGGAACACCCTAAATAAATGTTCCATTGTTAAAATATTGAAAGATGTAGTCAATAGAAATATCAAAAAAATGACAAATAATAAGGGTAGCAGAATGTTGAAATGTTCTATCTTTATCATTAAAGTGGCAGAAAATCATTTATTAGTAGGCACTGGGGGCAGAAGATGACTGATTTTATATCTGTGTCATATTTGTGCAGTTGTTTCAACAAGTAACTTAAAGACAAAATGGAAAAACAAGGAGGTTTGTGCCTGAGATCATGTTGATGTGAAACCAGGGATGGCCACCTTGTGCCAGGTGAGTTAAGTTTACCTGGCAGGTAGACCGCAGAGCTCCTGGGAAGCAAGGGTTGGAATTTTTCTGCTGGGTGCCCCTTAGGTTCTGTGACTTGACTGACTGTGAGTCATGTTTCGGGAAAGACCTGATCACAGGAAAAGGGTGGGAATAGAGTGATTTGGGGAGCAGCTAACAACATTCATCACAGCTCACGGCCTGAATGAATTTTAAAGAAACAGGAAAACAAATGCTTCTTATGGAATCAGAGAATGTGAGGGCTGGACAATCCCAGAAAATGAGGAACACCCATCCCATTTTCCAGATGACAAAACAGAGGTCCAGCAAGGTGAAATCCCTCACCCAAGTTGCACCCGTCTCTCCTCCCCACTACGTGGTTCATGAAAGCAGGACTCTTCCTGTCTTGATCACTGCTGAGCCCCAAAAAGGGCCAGGCATCTAGCAGCTGCTCCAAAAATTTGGGTTGACTGTAGGAACAATGCTATTTCTTTCTTTCTCACTCTTATTCAGGATTGTGCCAAGAACTCCCCAGGTTGCAATGTAATTCGATAAATGTAAATATTAATTGAGTTTTGTTGTGATGAGGACTTAGGCTTTGAAGGTAACAGACTTGGTTCAGATCTTGGTTCTGCCACTCCATAGCTGTTTGGCTTTGGGAAAATTACTAAACCTCTCTGAGATTATTTCCTCCTTTGTAAAGTGGGGATAAATCTATCTGAGCCAGCAGAGCAGCTGCATGAGAGATGTGCACTAAATATTGGTCTTTCTCACTCTCCTACGCCATCTCTCTGTTCTTCCCAGAGAAGCTGTACAGAAGGATATAGTACTTTTGTTTAAAATAGTTAACTAATTAATTAATTAATTTGTTTTTGGCTGCGTTGGGTCTTCGTTGCTATGCGCAGGCTTTGCCTAGTTGCGGCAAGCGGGGGCTACTCTTTGTTGCGGTGCGCGGGCTTCTCATTGCGGTGGCTTCTCTTGCTAGCCTTAACCCCAATGCTAGCCTTAACCCTGGCTCTCACAACATGAATTCCTCTTCCCATATCTTATCCACTAATTAATATAAATGTAGGCATATTATTTCTATTAGCCATATCACACCTAGCCATTTACTCCATCCTCAGATCTGGATGAACTTCACATTCAAAATACTCACTCACTGGAGCTCTAGGAGCAATAGCACAATCATCTCATATGAAGTAATGTAGCAGTTATTCTATTCTCAGTCTTACTGATAAATGGATCATTTACACTTTCAACAGTAATTATTACACAAGAACACCTATGACTAATTTTCTCCTGACCCCTACCCAGAATTTGATTATCTCCGCAGTAGCCGAAATCCAACGAAGCCCCACTTGATTTCACGGAAGTAGCATCAAAACCTGTATATGTCTTCAATGTAGAAAATGTAGCAGGCCCATTCACCCCGTCCCTCCTAGAGAATATGTCAATGTCCCTATAATAAAATTTCCACAGCAATCTATTTTTAGGAGCATTCGACAATCCCTAGGTGCCAGAATTATATACAGCCCAAGTCATCATTAAAACTCATCTAACAATCTCCTTTCTATGAATTTGAGCCTCCTACCTACAATTTTGATATGATCAACGCATACATCTCTTATGAAAAGTGTTTTTACGACTAACATTAATCTTATGTATATGAGAGTTTTCACTACTTGTCATCATACCAGGCAACCCACCACAAATTTAAGAAATATGTCTGACAAAAGAGTTACTTTGATAGAGTAAATCTTAGAGGTTTCAATGCTCTGATTCCTGGAATTGAATTCTTCCTAATAATTTTACATTCTCCATGCTACCTACCACATTACACCACATGCTATATAGTAAAGTTCTCTAAGTAAGCTACAGGCCCATACCCCAAAAATATTTTTGTATATCCTTCCTGTGCTAATAAACTCTCATTGTTTTTACCATCATTCTACTGACCATTTTCTCAGGAAATATAATTGTATAACAAGCTCACACTGGTTAATGGTATCCCCATTCTAATAAAAAACATGAACCCATAAGCTACAGAAGCATCCAACAAATATTTCCTAAAACAGTCCACCACATCAATACTACTTATAATGGCTATTATCATTAATCTAATATACTCTGGTCAAAGAGCACAATGAATAACAAGAATCTTTAATCCAGCAGCATCCACCCTCATGACAATCGCCCTTGTCACAAAAGTAGGACTTTCCCCATTTCACTTCTGAGTGCCTGAAGTCACACGAGGCATCCCATGAACAGCAGACCTGATGCTATCAACATGACAAAATTGCACCCCTATCAGTTTTATACCACAGGTCACCTTCCATCAACCTAAATATACTATTAATCATAGTGATATTATAAATCATAGCTGGAGGCTGAGGCAGACTTCGCCATACTCACCTGGAAAATATTACACCCTCCTCATCAATTGCCCATATAGGATGAATAACAGCTATTATAATGTATATTCAGATTATAACAATCCTAACCATACTAATTTATATCATAACAACACTGTCTTCTTCTTATTTATGCCCAGATCATGTACTACAAGAGTATCATTATCACACACATGAGATAAAACACCTCCCATCACAATCATTTTCCTCACCATTATAGTATCATTAGGACATCGCCCATCACTATCAGGCTTTCTACCCAAATGAATAATTATCCAAGAGATAACAAAAACGACAACATCATTCTACCAACACTAATAGCCATCATAGCAGTCCTCAGCATATATTTCTACTTGCAGCTAACATACTCCACATCACTAACTATATTCCCTTCATTAAACAACACAAACACAAAGCAATTTGAACATACAAAGAAATAACCTTCCTATCATTACCAATCATAATACCCACACGGTTACTACACACAACACCCATTCTATCGGTGCTGGACTAGGAATTTAGGTTAGTTCAGACCAAGAGCTTTCAAAACCCTAAACAAGTGAAATTTACTTAATTCCTAAAAATAAGGATTGCAAGACTTTATTCTACATCAATTGAATGTAAAGCAAACACTGTATTGAAGCCAAATCTTTACGAGATTGATGAGTTTTAACCCCAGGAAACTTTAGTTAACAGGCAAATCCTCTAGTCAACTGACTTCAGTCTACTTCTCCTTCATTTGAGAAAGAAAAAAAGAAAAAAAAAAAAAAAGGCAGGATAATCACTGGCAGAATTGAAGCTGCTTCTCTGAAGTTACAATTCAATTTGTTGATTCACCACAGGGTTTGCCAGAAAGAGGGCTCAATCTCTGTCTTTAGATTTACAGTCTAATTCTAACTCAGTCATTTTACCTCTGTTCATACACTGCTGATTATTTTCAACAAATCACAAAGATATCGGCATTTTATATTTACTATTTGGTGCTTGAGCTGGAGTAGCAGGCAGCACCTTAATTATATTAATCCAGGCTGAGCTATGCTGACCTGGACCGCTACTTGGAGATGCCCAAATCTGTAAGGTTGTCATAACAGTCCCTGCACTTGTAATAATTTTCTTTATAGCTGTACCCGTTATGATTGCAGGCTTTGAAAACTGACTTGGGCCATTAATAACTCGGACAACTGAAGTAGCATTTCCCCCAATAAATCATATAAACTTTTGACTACTTCCCCCATCATTCTTACTCCTACTCATATCACCAATAGTAGAAGCTGGTTCTGGTACCAGTGGGACGGTGTATTCAGCTCTAGCCTGCAATCTGGCCCATGCAGGAGCCTCTGGCGACCTAACTGTTTTCTCCTTACATTTAGCAGGTGTCTCCTCAATTCTTGGTATTATTACTTTTATTACTATTGTCTTTAATACAAAACCAGCAGTCATATCCCAATACCAAACACCATTATTTGTTTAATCTTCCCCAACTATAGCCATATTACTATAATTACCAATCTCAGTCCAAGCAGCCAGAATTGCCATGCTGTTAAGAGATAGAAATCTAAACACTACTTTCTTTGACCCTGCAGGAGGAGACCGAATCCTATACCAACACCTCTTTTGATACTTTGCTCACCCTGAAGTCTGTATTCATGGCCTAACAGGGTTTGTTATAAACTCACATAGCATTACCTACTATTTAGGACAAAAATTGCCTTTCAGCTATCTGGGAATAGTATGAGTCATGTCCACTGGTTTTTTAGGAGTTCTCTTGTGGGCCCATCATATGTTTACCATAGGGATAGCTGTGGACTCAGGAGCATACTTTGCATCAGCTACCGTAATTACTTCTATCCCTACAGGAGTAAAAGTATCTAGCTGATTAGCAACTCTTTATTTAATTTTTCTTTTTCTTTTCTTTTCTTTTTTTTTTTTGGCTGAGTTGGGTCTTGGTTGCTGCGCATGGGCTTTCTCTGGTTGCGGTGAGCGGCAGCTACTCTTCGTTGCGGTGTGCGGCCCTTTCATTGCAGTGGCTTCTCTTGTTGCAGAGCACGGCCTCTAGGCGCGTGGGCTTCAGTAGTTGTGGCTTGCGGGCTCTAGAGGGCAGGCTCAGTAGTTGTGGCACACGGGCTTTTTGCTCCGCGGCATGTGGAATCTTCCCAGACAAGGGCTCGAACCCGTGTCCCCTGCATTGGCAGACGAATTCTTAACCACTGCGTCACCAGGGAAGTCCCTGGTTAGCAACTGTTCACGGAGGTAATACTATATGACCTCCTACTATATTATGAGTTTTAGGCTTTAGTTTTTCTTTTTACAGTAGGTGGTTTGACAGGAATCATCTTAGCCAACTCATCCCCAGACATTGTCCTCCAGGATACATACTATGTAGTAGCACACTTCCATGACCTAATGTCCATGGGAGCAGTCTTCACTATTATAGGAGGCTTTCTACACTGATTCCCACTATTCTTAGGTTATACAGTTAACTCAGCATGAGCAAAAATTCACCTCACAAGTATATTTGTAGTAGTAAATATGACTTCCTGCAGCACTTTCGTGGCCTCTCAGGGATGTCACTACGTTAGTCTGAGTACCCTGAGGCACACACAACATGAAATATTTTGTCTTTAGGCTCATTCATCTCAGTAGCAGCAGTAATGCTAATAATCTTCATACTTTGAAAAGCATTTGTGTCTAAACAAGAAGTCTTAGCAGTGGGAATTGCTACTCCTAACCTAGAATGGTTACACGGATGTCCTCCACCATATCCTACGTTTCAAGATCCTACCTATGTAAATGTAAAATAAGGAAGGACTCAAGTCCTTTTCAACCAGTTTCAAGCCAACACCATAACAATTATGTCTTCCTCAATAAATGAGATAAAAGTAAAAAGTGATGTAGCTTTGTCAAAGTTAAATGATAGGCTAAAATCCTGTATATGACTAAGGCATATCAATTTCATCTAGGCTCTCAAGATACAACATCACCGATTATGGAAGAACTTTTACATTTTCTTCATCACACATTAATAGTGATTTTTAAAATAAGTTCTCTAGTCCTCTATATCATTTCACTAATATTGACATCTAAACTCATATGCATACAATAGATGCACAGGTAGAGAAATTGTGAACAATTTACTAGCTATTATTGTAATCTTAAATGCCCTATCATCATTGTGTATCCTTTACATGATACATGAAATCAATAACTCTTCCCAAACCATAAAAACTATGGGTCAGTAACGATACTGAAGCTACAAATACACAGATTACGAAGATTTAAATGTTGACTCCTCTGTAATCCCCACATCAGAGCTAAAACCAGGAGAATAATGACTAATAGAAGTCAACAACCGAGTAGTTAGGGATAGTCATTGAATATTAGTTTCATCTGAAATTGTTGTACACTCCGGAGTTGTTCCTTCTCAGGCCTAAAAGAAACTGCTATCCCAGGACGCCTAACTTAAAGAATCCTAATATCAACAGGACCAGGCCTATGTTGTGGACAAGAGAGCTCGTTTTCCTGAGTTCAAAGACAGGACAGAGGGATATGTCTTAGATATGGGGTGAATCTGCAGCCCATGGGGATGCACTCTCCAAGCTCCAGTATAGGAATGGGGCCTCTAGGGTCCCAGGCCACCCACCACGCCCTCTGGAGCAGGATCTGGGCAACATTCCCTGTCAGTGATGAGGCAGCCCTAGCACTTGTCACGGCCCGATGTCGTGTCCTATGTGGGCCCCATGCTCTTGGGACCACACCTCACACTCTGCAGGTCCATGCTACAGGGTCCTTCATGCCTCAGGAGTAGAGACCACACAGCAAGCAGTTCCCTCCGCAACCAGCAGGAGGAGGGGAGGAGAACAGGGGCACCAGGGGACTCTCATTCAGACAACAACACCCCAGCGGTGCCAGCGGGGACAGTGATGATGCAGATGAGGCACAGACCAAGAGATGGGACCAGAGGACCCAAAAGGCAGCTGGTCAGGTCCTGGCTCACCTGCACCCCGGACACCTTTGTCCCGCATACACCCCCTTCCTCATACACCCTCTCCTTAAATGCAGATTCTTCAGATGCGAACAGGCAGCGCTTCAGACTGAAAGTCAGCTCTTCCAAAATGACCCGTCAGCAAACACTGCAGGATTCCACTCCAGTGGGTGCCCTGGAGTCGACAACTCAGGGACTGAAGTGGCTATCGGTGCCAGGGGCAGTGGGAGGGAATGGGGAATGAGACTTTCATGGTTGTGGAATTTTGGTTTTGCAGGACGAAAAGTTCTAGTGATGGTGGTGATGGCTCCACGAGAAAGTGAATCTATCTGATGCCTCAGAAACGTGCACTTAAAATGGTGATGATGGTAAAGGGTATGTGACGTGTGTTTTATTTCACTTAAAATAAATTCTTAAAATAATGTCTTGTTAATTGAGATTCCATTTCGACTCCCCTTCATCACAAATGTCGGAGGCCCAGACACAGTCCCCTACCTTAGGGGCCATCACGGTACCCTCACAGAGCACGTGGGAGACCATTCTTAGGGGGGGCTAGTCTGTGCTCACCTGACCTCTGTCCAGGGGGACCCAGGCAGTGGTGACCCCCATAGATTAGACATATGATATGCTATAGTATTAATACGATACCACCAAGTGTTGTCACTCACCGGAACACAGAGCAGCAACCCACTCGAACATTCTTGACCTCATATGTTTGTGACAAGATGAAGAGAAGAAAAGGAACCACAGGTTAATCAGGACAACACCCTTAATGCAGAGGTTGGAAATCTCAAAGGGGACAGGACACACTGCAGGCAAAGAGCGCATATGCGGTCTCCCTATCCATGTGATCCTGACCCATGCAGGTATGGTGAGACCCACACAGTCCCCGCACCCTATACCTGGGGCCACACATCCACACTCACCAGGGTGACCCACCTCCCCAGACCCCTCCACCTGGGTCACATGTCCACAGTCCCAGGGTGACCTCACCTCCCCAGACCCTGCACCTGGGGTCACACGTCCCCTTGGTCAGGACACCATGGCTCTGCAGGGGGCTCCCCCAATGTGGAAACAAGCTGGGTCCCTGGGACCTCCTGGGATGGGAAAAAGTGTCAGGTGGGTCTCCTTTCCCCACACTTGGCCCAGAGGAGTCCTCCTGTCCTCACTTTGGTTCTGTGTGATTTTAACTGTTTGTACAGCTTTCATACTAGAGTTGAACACACGACCCTGGTGCTGGCATGTTCAGTCCTTTCTCGTCTCACTTACATGCTGAGAAAACATACAGGAGAGCAGGGCAGAAAGCCGAGGGGCAGCTCTGGACTCTGCTGAGTAGGGACGGTAGACTGGAGGGAGAGCTCAGCAGCAGCCTCAGCTGTCACCCATCGGCCTTTTGCCCGATCTGCGTGCCCTGCAATCAATTCAGCAGCTAAACCTGCTTCCCTATGCACCATGCACGTGCTGGTAAATTGGAATTATTGCCAGGTAGTCCTCCTGAGGATTCTCCATGAGCCCCAGGGAAGGTGAACCTTGGCAGGGATTAAGACTAAGGCCCCGACCATAGCACTGACCCTTGGGAGGACCAGGTCACCACACTCAGAAGAGAGGCTGTTATGTAGACAAGCCCACCTCATCTCCAGACCCTAGACATCTAAGCACTGACATTCAGATGCAGGCACGGAGCTTCCCAGTACTGAGGCCAGGCCGGGTCTCTACCCAGGTCCCCATAGTCCTAGCGTACACAGAACATGGTCAGGTCTAAATCTTCTTATTATAGACAACACATGGTCAGCTCTAAACATAATCAGTAGACAGGACATGCAGAGGTCTAAATCTACCATGTAGACACAACTTGATCATGTTTAAACTAGCTTAGGGCTGATCTCATAGGGGGTACAGATCACACACATGGGTCTCTCATCTTTGGACACCCACGTCAGGAAACTGAACAAAATCTTTGTCATTAAACATTTCAACAGGCAAAACAGAAATGTTCCCAATTTCTCTGGCCACCTGATGGTCAGGATCCACGGGCGAGCCACGAACTTCTTAGAGTGCAGCCCAGTCTGCTGCCAGGACAGACAAGAAGTGGCCTGATTCCAGCCTCCCAGGCTTCCAGAAGGAGGCGGCCACACTGAAAGCCCAGGCAGGAGAGTCCTGCATGGTCCGGGCCGGGAGATCCGGTCTGTCCATTCGGCTGGCCGATTCCGGGCGGGGCGCTCAGGGCCGCTGAGAGCCCTGCACTCAGGTCCTGCTTCCCTGCAGCGTGTGCGTGTGCGTGTGCGTGTGCGTGTGTGTGTGTGTGTAGAGGGGGCGGTGGCTGACGGCTCCCATGGTTCCCAACCCGGGCACCGCGCTGTCTTCGAGGGGAGGCACGGGGAGAGGTAGGGGCACAGAAGCCGTTGGAGAGGAGAACCCACCGCGGAACTCCTTGCACACTGGCTCGCCCCACCCGGAGACCCGCCTGCCCATCGTGGGCCGCATGTCGCCCCCCAGTCCCCCACCCCCGAGGGCAGGGTGCCTGCTCTTTCAACAGCACAGGGTCTCACATGAAGGAGACCCAGTGTGGACTGTCAGCCCCCAACTCCTGATGCTGTGTTTATGGGGAGAATGAACCCCCTTGACTGGGCGATGGGACCCTGTGAGGAAAGAGGTGGCGGCCCGATCCAAGTCGGGGCCTGGCTGAGATATGAGGAAACAGGAGCCAAGGGCAGGGCCTGGAGGCCAGGCCAACAGGAGGGGCACCCCCAGCCTTGGCCGGGCTCTCCAACGGTGACATTGTTGCTTTAGGGGACCTGGGACAGGTGACTGAATGTAATGGGAGTCTAAACTGGACCCTGAATGCGGCTTAAAGAAGGTGTGAAGGATGTTACTGAGACAGTGACAGTCATTGGAAGACAAACTCTGTGTCAGGATATCCTGCTCCATCCATTTAAATCCCTGAGATCTGTGACCTTTACGTGGCTACGCAGGATTGTTAGAGCAGCTGCGTGCGGATATATCTGGGGCACAATTCAGTCTGCAGCCAACTTGCAAGTGGTTCCAGCGAACACACAGGTGTGCGCACAGGCAGGCACAGCACACACACAAACATATGCACGTGCACAGCACAAATATATTCACACACTAGCATGTGAACACACATGCAACCATATGCCCATGCACACACTAATGTGTGCAAGTTCACATACCTATGCACATGCACAGCATATGTATGCAAACAGGCAAATGCACACGCATAGCACACACACAGGGAATAAAGTGAATCCGTAAAACATTAATTCCTGAACACAAGTGAAGCTGACATGTATTTTTCCCTTTTCTTAGCCTTGATGTTTTCCACAACAAAAAGTTTAAGAAAAAGTTAATGGCAAATGACTTTTGATGCATAGGACTTTCTGATTTTCTTCCACATATATTATGACAGTAGAAATGAATGTAGATATTACATGTGGCCACTAATGGATGAATGGAGAAGAAAAACACGGTCCATCAATACAAGGGAATGCTACTCAGCCTAAAAAGGAAGTCAATTCTGACACAGGATGCAGCAGGGATGAACCTTGAGGGCATCATGCTCAGTGATGTAAGCTAGACACAAAAAAAACAAACAGTGCTTGATCCACTCATACAAGGCCCCTAGAGCAGTCAGAAATATAGAGACATAAAGTAGGATGTTGAGGGCCAGACGCTGAGGGAGTGACAATGGGGAGTGAGTGTTTAATGGGGACTGTTTCAATTTTGCAAGATGAAAAAGTGCTGGAGGATGATGGTGGTCAGGTTTGCACAACAGTGTGAATTACTTCTTGAACCTGAAATGTGCACTTAAAAATGGTTAAGATAGTACATTTTATGTTATGTGTACCAGACCACAATTTTTAAAACTTTTTAAAAAACAACAGGAAATAATCCATGAATACCAAAAAATGCACAACTTCACTAACAACAGAGGGATTAAAGCCATAAGAAAAATACTGTGCATACACCTACCAGAATGGCAGACACGAAAGACATAGTATCAAATATCAGCAGGATGTGGAGCAATGGAAAGCCTGGTACGCAACGGGGGGATGCAACCACTTCTGAAGCAATCGGGCCTCAGATAGCGAAGTCCGTGCACAGAGACCCACAGTGCTCCTCCCAGTTGAACACAAACCCACCAGCCCTGCACCAGGACACACGGACATGGACTTGCAGCCACAGGAGCCAAACCTGAAAGAACCTGAAGGCCATCACAGACGGATGCAGAAATGAACCATGCACGCTCCTATGAAGGAATATTCCAAAGCAATGGAGTACATTTTGTTTAAAGGTAGTAAAACTATAAAAATTATTTTTTAAAGAAAACTATATTTACAAGATGAAAGAATCTATAATTCTGGCACCTAGGGATTGTCGAATGCTCCTAAAAATAGATTGCTGTGGAAACGTTTATTATAGGGAAATTGACATATTCTCTAGGAAGGACGCGGTGAATGGGCCTGCTACATTTTCTACATTGAAGACATGTACAGGTTTTGATTCTACTTCTGTTAAATCAAGTGGGGCTTCACTGGATTTCTGCTACTGCAGAGATAATCAAATTCTGGGTAGGGGTCAGGAGAAAATTAGTCATAGGTATTCTTGTGTAGTAATTACTGTTGAAAGTGTAAATGATCCATTTACCAGTAAGACTGAGAATAGAATAACTGCTACATTACTTCATATGAGATGATCCTCTGTGCTATTGTTCCTGGAGCTCCAGTGAGTGAGTATTTTGAATGTGAAGTTCATCCAGATCTGAGGATGGAATAAATGGCTAGGTGTGATATGGCTAATAGAAATAATATGCCTACATTTATACTAATTAGTGGATAAGATATGGGAAGAGGAATTCATGTTTTGAGAGCCAGGGTTAAGGCTAGCATTGGGGCAATAATATATAAATTGATGATGTTGATGGACTTAGTGGTTATTTAATAAGTAATTTGAATGCCTCAGCAATGGGTTGTAATCATGCATGGGGGCTGATGATTTTTGGCCCTTTCTGGATTTGTATATAGCCTAAGATTTTCCATTTAGTTAATATGAGGAATGCTATGGTGAATTAAATTGGGTAATTTGTGAAAGAATGTTGATTATAAACATATTCTTAGGAAGAGGACTTGAACCAGTGCAGAAAAAGTTTCAGTTTTACACAATTACCGGGCTCTGCCAGCGTAACGAACCCTGTTCTACAGTAGGGTATGTATAAATTAATTGAATGTAGATTATATCATCATTTAGTTTGAAGACATTTTGTAAAGGAAGCCGTATTGCTCTTGTCCTTTCATACTGGAAGAAATCTGCAATAGACAGAAACCAACCAGGATGACTCCAGTCTGAACTCAGATCACGTGAGACTTTAATCGTTGAACAAACAGACAATTAATAGCAGTTATACCGTTGAAATGTCGTGATCCAGCATCAAGGTCATAAACCATATTGCCCATATGAACTCCAGAATACAATTACACTGTTATCCCTAGGAAAACTTGTTCCATTGACCAGTGTTTTAGAAGAACAGGTGATAAAGCATTTTGACTAGCTGGCCTAAATTTTAATCACTCAGAAGTGGTTTTATTCTCCCAAAAATAAATGGCGCATGGGCTCAAGACACACCTGCTTCAGTAGTTGTGGCGTGCAGACTCAGTAGTTGTGGCCCAATGGCTTAGTTGTTCCGTGGCACGTGAGATCTTCCCGGACCGGGGATCGAACCGGGTCCCCTGCATTGGCAGGCGAATTCTTAATCACTGCATCACCAGGGAAGTCCCAGATTCGCAGTCTCCCTTTTAATATACCTTAAGCCCAAAGAATCCATGGAAAATTGTTAGAGAAAATAAGGCAATAAAATATTGTTAGGACTATAACAGAAGCATATAGTACACAGTTCATATAGACACATCCCAAGCAGTTACAAAGTATATTAAAAGGGAGGCTGCAATTTTAAAAGAATAAGAAAAATTATACCCACAAACTCCCAATCTTTCCTGAAACGTTGCAATCTGAAACCCTATTGTAGGAAGCAGAAGATTCCAGGAGACATTCTACAAATGAAGGACTGCAAAGCCTGTGGTTGGATAAGGAATTCTGGAAGGAAGGTATCCTCACCCAAGGAGAGCAGGTCCCTATACTTCTCTAACATCACATCCCTGTACAATTCCCATTGATCTTGGTCCAGGCATTCTCACTCCTCTTGACAGAAATCTATGGCCACATCCTGGAATGTCAGCAGTCCCTGAAATTCAACGTACACATGCCATGTGGCCACGGGAAGAGTTCATAATATGACCCAAGAAGAAAACAGCAAGTTAAGAGAAGGTTTTAATTTAGAAGACTGTCTTCAATTATCCACTAATACATATATATATATATATATTTTTACAAAGTAACTTTCTCTACCTTATTTCTAACTACAAGAAAAGAGTATGGCATGTGAGCCACAAAACCAGTATAGAGACTATACTTGTCTGGAAAAGAAATGATAAAATGATGGTTTCAACACAGGCATATGCATTTTTGAGTGTTTTATTTATATCAAACTGGATAAAATGTGTGTATTTCTCATAGAGAAAAGACCTGTCGAGGTAGAAATGTACCTTTCAACTATTCATGGGTACACGAGTACACTGGGGAGATTGTAAAAGTGCAGATTGTGATTCAGTAGGTCCGGTGGGCCTGAGTTCTATTTTTTTAACAAGCTGATTTTTAACTAGTGATGCCACAGTCTCTGATTCATTAACCACAACTGTGAATATCAGACACATAATTAGAAAGGCAAAAATTCACATTTAATTTTGAACTTAAAGTGTTTTATGGATTTTACACCTTTAATAGAATAGTGAGCACAGCAGCAACAATCATTTGTGAGTATTTACTATAGACTGTGTATCTTTCTAGTTTTTTTGTGTAGGATTCCAGGAATCTGTGTCAGGATATCCTGCTCCATCCATTTAAATCCCTGAGATCTGTGACCTTTACGTGGCTACGCAGGATTGTTAGAGCAGCTGCGTGCGGATATATCTGGGGCACAATTCAGTCTGCAGCCAACTTGCAAGTGGTTCCAGCAAACACACAGGTGTGCGCACAGGCAGGCACAGCACACACACAAACATATGCACGTGCACAGCACAAATATACTCACACACTAGCATGTGAACACACATGCAACCATATGCCCATGCACACACTAATGTGTGCAAGTTCACATACCTATGCACATGCACAGCATATGTATGCAAACAGGCAAATGCACACGCATAGCACACACACAGGGAATAAAGTGAATCCGTAAAACATTAATTCCTGAACACAAGTGAAGCTGACATGTATTTTTCCCTTTTCTTAGCCTTGATGTTTTCCACAACAAAAAGTTTAAGAAAAAGTTAATGGCAAATGACTTTTGATGCATAGGACTTTCTGATTTTCTTCCACATATATTATGACAGTAGAAATGAATGTAGATATTACATGTGGCCACTAATGGATGAATGGAGAAGAAAAACACGGTCCATCAATACAAGGGAATGCTACTCAGCCTAAAAAGGAAGTCAATTCTGACACAGGATGCAGCAGGGATGAACCTTGAGGGCATCATGCTCAGTGATGTAAGCTAGACACAAAAAAAACAAACAGTGCTTGATCCACTCATACAAGGCCCCTAGAGCAGTCAGAAATATAGAGACATAAAGTAGGATGTTGAGGGCCAGACGCTGAGGGAGTGACAATGGGGAGTGAGTGTTTAATGGGGACTGTTTCAATTTTGCAAGATGAAAAAGTTCTGGAGGATGATGGTGGTCAGGTTTGCACAACAGTGTGAATTACTTCTTGAACCTGAAATGTGCACTTAAAAATGGTTAAGATAGTACATTTTATGTTATGTGTACCAGACCACAATTTTTAAAACTTTTTAAAAAACAACAGGAAATAATCCATGAATACCAAAAAATGCACAACTTCACTAACAACAGAGGGATTAAAGCCATAAGAAAAATACTGTGCATACACCTACCAGAATGGCAGACACGAAAGACATAGTATCAAATATCAGCAGGATGTGGAGCAATGGAAAGCCTGGTACGCAACGGGGGGATGCAACCACTTCTGAAGCAATCGGGCCTCAGATAGCGAAGTCCGTGCACAGAGACCCACAGTGCTCCTCCCAGTTGAACACAAACCCACCAGCCCTGCACCAGGACACACGGACATGGACTTGCAGCCACAGGAGCCAAACCTGAAAGAACCTGAAGGCCATCACAGACGGATGCAGAAATGAACCATGCACGCTCCTATGAAGGAATATTCCAAAGCAATGGAGTACATTTTGTTTAAAGGTAGTAAAACTATAAAAATTATTTTTTAAAGAAAACTATATTTACAAGATGAAAGAATCTATAATTCTGGCACCTAGGGATTGTCGAATGCTCCTAAAAATAGATTGCTGTGGAAACGTTTATTATAGGGAAATTGACATATTCTCTAGGAAGGACGCGGTGAATGGGCCTGCTACATTTTCTACATTGAAGACATGTACAGGTTTTGATTCTACTTCTGTTAAATCAAGTGGGGCTTCACTGGATTTCTGCTACTGCAGAGATAATCAAATTCTGGGTAGGGGTCAGGAGAAAATTAGTCATAGGTATTCTTGTGTAGTAATTACTGTTGAAAGTGTAAATGATCCATTTACCAGTAAGACTGAGAATAGAATAACTGCTACATTACTTCATATGAGATGATCCTCTGTGCTATTGTTCCTGGAGCTCCAGTGAGTGAGTATTTTGAATGTGAAGTTCATCCAGATCTGAGGATGGAATAAATGGCTAGGTGTGATATGGCTAATAGAAATAATATGCCTACATTTATACTAATTAGTGGATAAGATATGGGAAGAGGAATTCATGTTTTGAGAGCCAGGGTTAAGGCTAGCATTGGGGCAATAATATATAAATTGATGATGTTGATGGACTTAGTGGTTATTTAATAAGTAATTTGAATGCCTCAGCAATGGGTTGTAATCATGCATGGGGGCTGATGATTTTTGGCCCTTTCTGGATTTGTATATAGCCTAAGATTTTCCATTTAGTTAATATGAGGAATGCTATGGTGAATTAAATTGGGTAATTTGTGAAAGAATGTTGATTATAAACATATTCTTAGGAAGAGGACTTGAACCAGTGCAGAAAAAGTTTCAGTTTTACACAATTACCGGGCTCTGCCAGCGTAACGAACCCTGTTCTACAGTAGGGTATGTATAAATTAATTGAATGTAGATTATATCATCATTTAGTTTGAAGACATTTTGTAAAGGAAGCCGTATTGCTCTTGTCCTTTCATACTGGAAGAAATCTGCAATAGACAGAAACCAACCAGGATGACTCCAGTCTGAACTCAGATCACGTGAGACTTTAATCGTTGAACAAACAGACAATTAATAGCAGTTATACCGTTGAAATGTCGTGATCCAGCATCAAGGTCATAAACCATATTGCCCATATGAACTCCAGAATACAATTACACTGTTATCCCTAGGAAAACTTGTTCCATTGACCAGTGTTTTAGAAGAACAGGTGATAAAGCATTTTGACTAGCTGGCCTAAATTTTAATCACTCAGAAGTGGTTTTATTCTCCCAAAAATAAATGGCGCATGGGCTCAAGACACACCTGCTTCAGTAGTTGTGGCGTGCAGACTCAGTAGTTGTGGCCCAATGGCTTAGTTGTTCCGTGGCACGTGAGATCTTCCCGGACCGGGGATCGAACCGGGTCCCCTGCATTGGCAGGCGAATTCTTAATCACTGCATCACCAGGGAAGTCCCAGATTCGCAGTCTCCCTTTTAATATACCTTAAGCCCAAAGAATCCATGGAAAATTGTTAGAGAAAATAAGGCAATAAAATATTGTTAGGACTATAACAGAAGCATATAGTACACAGTTCATATAGACACATCCCAAGCAGTTACAAAGTATATTAAAAGGGAGGCTGCAATTTTAAAAGAATAAGAAAAATTATACCCACAAACTCCCAATCTTTCCTGAAACGTTGCAATCTGAAACCCTATTGTAGGAAGCAGAAGATTCCAGGAGACATTCTACAAATGAAGGACTGCAAAGCCTGTGGTTGGATAAGGAATTCTGGAAGGAAGGTATCCTCACCCAAGGAGAGCAGGTCCCTATACTTCTCTAACATCACATCCCTGTACAATTCCCATTGATCTTGGTCCAGGCATTCTCACTCCTCTTGACAGAAATCTATGGCCACATCCTGGAATGTCAGCAGTCCCTGAAATTCAACGTACACATGCCATGTGGCCACGGGAAGAGTTCATAATATGACCCAAGAAGAAAACAGCAAGTTAAGAGAAGGTTTTAATTTAGAAGACTGTCTTCAATTATCCACTAATACATATATATATATATATATTTTTACAAAGTAACTTTCTCTACCTTATTTCTAACTACAAGAAAAGAGTATGGCATGTGAGCCACAAAACCAGTATAGAGACTATACTTGTCTGGAAAAGAAATGATAAAATGATGGTTTCAACACAGGCATATGCATTTTTGAGTGTTTTATTTATATCAAACTGGATAAAATGTGTGTATTTCTCATAGAGAAAAGACCTGTCGAGGTAGAAATGTACCTTTCAACTATTCATGGGTACACGAGTACACTGGGGAGATTGTAAAAGTGCAGATTGTGATTCAGTAGGTCCGGTGGGCCTGAGTTCTATTTTTTTAACAAGCTGATTTTTAACTAGTGATGCCACAGTCTCTGATTCATTAACCACAACTGTGAATATCAGACACATAATTAGAAAGGCAAAAATTCACATTTAATTTTGAACTTAAAGTGTTTTATGGATTTTACACCTTTAATAGAATAGTGAGCACAGCAGCAACAATCATTTGTGAGTATTTACTATAGACTGTGTATCTTTCTAGTTTTTTTGTGTAGGATTCCAGGAAAAAGGCCAGGGCTGCGGCCACAGTGGGCGTGGCCCCCAGGCCGGGCCGCCCCTCCAGGACCCCCGACGGGGCCCTGCGCTCCTGGTGTCTCCCTCCCCCGCCGCCCCGCTCCCTCCCGGAAGGCCTCGGGGCAGAGCGGTCCCACCCACTGCGAGCTGAACAGAGCCCGCGTTTCCTCAGAGCTGGAACTCCCGGCTCAGGCGGGGTCTCTTCCCTCCGCCTTCACGGAACTGCCCCGGAGCCCGAGGGGAGGGCGACCTCACTGAGGCTGCCGGCTCTGGAGGTGCCCCGGCGGCCGAAGCCATGACAGTCGCGGGAACGGCGGGCCGGGTAAGTGGGCGCCGACCCTCCGCCTGGTCCGGTGCCCGGGCGGCAGCACAAGACCAGCTTCTGAGGGTCAGGGGTTCGCTGCCACCCGCCGCTGCTGTGCAGAAAGAGCGGCCTCCAGCGTCTGGTACCCAGGAACTTCGGTCCCTCCTCTCGCCCCTGCCCTCGGCCTGGCTCGCGAGGCCTGGTGGGCGTGAGGAGGGGGTCGGCCTGAGCGTCCTGAGGGGAAACGGGGCAAGGGAGGCGCAGGGTCCGGCTGCAGCGTCAGCGCCCCTCTTCCCGACTGCGGGGAAAGCGGCTGAAAACTCCTCCCGAGGCGCGCAGGCCCCTTATTCAGCCGAGTCCCTCTGCGCTCCTTTCTCCTTGACCTAAAGTACTGGGGGGAGGGGACAGGGCGGGGGACTGGCGCAGGTAATGGGGAACATCCAAAGGTGATTGTTAACTAAGGAAAACCAGCTCTCCCAAGGTGAGGAATGCGGCGCTTTTCTTTGCCTGGGCTTACTGAATTCCTTCCTTTGATATGCACCTCAGCTCTCTGGGGCCTGCATTCTGTATTTGAATATCCTGAGTGCCTCAGGGTCCGCCGGCTCACATTGGAGGGCTGCAAGTGCTGAAGACTGTGACATCCTTTGTTTACTGATAGGGCAAGAACTATTCCATTTCTCACAGGCTTGAGGGGCAGACAGTGGAAAAAAGTCAGAGAATCTCACTCGGCCTGTACTTTGGTTTACATATAGATCATATTTATACTTAACTGTGCTAATAGAGGTTCTCAAGTCCAATCAACTTGTACTACTGCCCTCTATGTATCAATTTCATCAATATCATAAGATAAATGCCTATAGAATTGACTTAATCCATTTAAATAGGATAATGATTTTGAAAGGAAACATAATAGAAATATAACAACGAAACATTTACCACTAAAGGCTGGGTCTGGAACACCCTAAATAAATGTTCCATTGTTAAAATATTGAAAGATGTAGTCAATAGAAATATCAACAAAAATGACAAATAATAAGGGTAGCAGAATGTTGAAATGTTCTATCTTTATCATTAAAGTGGCAGAAAATCATTTATTAGTAGGCACTGGGGGCAGAAGATGCCTGATTTTATATCTGTGTCATATTTGTGCAGTTGTTTCAACAAGTAACTTAAAGACATAATGGAAAAACAAGGAGGTTTGTGCCTGAGATCATGTTGATGTGAAACCAGGGATGGCCACCTTGTGCCAGGTGAGTTAAGTTTACCTGGCAGGTAGACCGCAGAGCTCCTGGGAAGCAAGGGTTGGAGTTTTTCTGCTGGGTGCCCCTTAGGTTCTGTGACTTGACTGACTGTGAGTCATGTTTCGGGAAAGACCTGATCACAGGAAAAGGGTGGGAAAAGAGTGCTTTGGGGAGCAGCTAACAACATTCATCACAGGAAAAGGGTGGGAAAAGAGTGCTTTGGGGAGCAGCTAACAACATTCATCACAGGAAAAGGGTGGGAAAAGAGTGCTTTGGGGAGCAGGTAACAACATTTATCACAGCTCACGGCCTGAATGAATTTTAAAGAAACAGGAAAACAAATGCTTTTTATGGAATTAGAGAATGTGAGGGCTGGACAATCCCAGAAAATGAGGAACACCCATCCCATTTTCCAGATGACAAAACAGAGGTCCAGCAACGTGAAATCCCTCACCCAAGTTGCACCCGTCTCTCCTCCCCACTACGTGGTTCATGAAAGCAGGACTCTTCCTGTCTTTATCACTGCTGAACCCCAAAAAGGACCAGGCATCTAGCAGCTGCTCCAAAAATTTGGGTTGACTGTAGGAACAATGCTATTTCTTTCTTTCTCACTCTTATTCAGGATTGTGCCAAGAACTCCCCAGGTTGCAATGTAGTTCGATAAATGTAAATATTAATTGAGTTTTGTTGTGATGAGGACTTAGGCTTTGAAGGTAACAGACTTGGTTCAGATCTTGGTTCTGCCACTCCATAGCTGTTTGGCTTTGGGAAAATTGCTAAACCTCTCTGAGATTATTTCCTCCTTTGTAAAGTGGGGATAAATCTATCTGAGCCAGCAGAGCAGCTGCATGAGAGATGTGCACTAAATATTGGTCTTTCTCACTCTCCTACGCCATCTCTCTGTTCTTCCCAGAGAAGCTGTACTGAAGGATATAGTACCTTTTTAAAATAGTTAACTAATTAATTAATTAATTTGTTTTTGGCTGCGTTGGGTCTTCGTTACTATGCCCAGGCTTTCTCTAGTTGCGGCAAGCGGGGGCTACTCTTTGTTGCGGTGCGCGGGGTTCTCATTGCGGTGGCTTCTCTTGCTGGGCTTGTTGTGGAGCACCAGTTCTAGGCACACAGGCTTCAGTAGTTGTGGTCTGCAGGCTCAGTAGTTGTGGCCCATGGGCTTAGCTGCTGCGCGGCATGTGGGATCTTCCCTGATCAGAGATCGAACCCATGTCCCCTGCCTTGGCAGGCAGATTCTTAACCACTGCGCCACCAGGGAAGTCCGATATAGTACTTTTTAAAGAGGGGTTTGAATTTATTTCAGATTGTGTACATTTTTCTTGTAGAAAAGATTATTCCACTATAGAAACATAAACACGCAAAACCACTCCAAATGCAGTATTCTATGGTTTAGATATTATCAGTCACATTTTATAAGTAATTGGGCAAATGCCAAAGCACTAGGTACTGGGACGTAAGAAGACTCAAATCTGGGTTGACCCCACCCCAATTTCAAGAGCAGGGTGTGCGTTTCAAATCCATGTTTCATCTGGTCTTTGTTTCTCATCCATCCTCTGTGTCTGCCTTTCTCAAGAAGGCTCAGATCCTCGGCTTTCACACCCTCCCGGCTGGCTGTGCCCCAGCTCCCGGCCTGGAACGTCTGCGTGCCTGGGTGTGCCTGCTCCCCCTGTGCATCACCAGCTTTGCCAGGGAGCTGCTGTATCGTGCACTGCTTGCTGTACCCAGAGTACCTGGACCCTTCTGGTACATGAAGTGCACCCTCCTCACCATGTGTGCAGCCCATCCCCTTACCTTATATCCTGCCTCTAAGCCAGGCTTGGGGGTGACTACAGTGTGCATTCAGCTGTGTGAGGTGCTGGGATCAAAGTGAAGTTCCCAATTTTTGAAGTGGCAGGCTTGAGGGGCACACAGTGATTTTAAGTCGGGTCACCTGACTTAAAGGGGGGACTGATTGATTTAAAGCCAAGGCAGCTGACTTAAAGCCTGCGTCCCTCAGCTGCAGGACGAGACCAATTTTGGCGGTGCACGGGTTCGCTCCAAGCCAGCACTGCTGTTCAGGAAGAGATTCCAGTAGCGCCTTAGTGCAGGGGGGACTTGGTCCGTTGTCTTGCCCCTGCCCTCAGAGGGGGGCCACCTGCTCTTCTGGAGAATCAGGGAGGGGGAAGTGCAGAGTCCCGGCTGGAGTTGCGGCACCGCTTGTCTGATGGCAGGGAAAGGGGGACAGGGCTGTGTGGTGTCCTGGGGCTGGACTCAGCAGGTCGACTCAACCTCTCAGCCTCCTAACCTCCCCCCCCCACACACTCCACAAGAGTTTCCAATAATATGTAATTGCGCCTTAGGTTCTCGGTCTTCAACCTCATCCCCAGGCTCCCAGGTCCCTTGATTCAGCCAATTCCTCTGTGCTCTTTCTTCTATTAGATACAGTCCCAGAGGGAGGGGCTGGGGGATGGGACTGGAGGGATGCCGGCAGCACTGGCCTCAGCTGACTAAAGAGATCTGGGCCTGCGTTATCACACATGTGCGAGGACCCTTAAGGCGGAATCGAGGGGGCCAGTTAGAGGCAGTCCTTGCTGCCTCAAGTGAGTATGGATCACCGTCGGGTGGGGAGCACGCTGACCCCTGAGAAGTACTGTAAGGAGGATGTGTTGCTCCCTCGGCTTCAAGGACGTGGGTGGGCTTCAGGGCTCCAGTTCCCCTCCAGGCCTCCAGGTCCGACTGCACCACAGCGGCCTTGCAGACCCGCCTTCCTGTCCCAGAACTTGCCAGGCTCCAGGAAGAATCCAGACAGCAGAGATGGTGCCTGAGGGCTCCAGCTTGAAAAGTGCTGTCCCTTGGGACCCAACAGTGGAGGGAGGAAGGGTGAAGGGAGTGGGGGGGTGGGGTCGGGAAGGGTGGCTGCCCTGGGAGACGTTGAGAGAGAAATATCGCCCCCCACACCCCCTGCCCCTGCAACTGACCCATTGATGCCATAGGATCTCAGGGCCTTTTAGTCAGAGATGCCTCTGCTTCTTTACTCCTGTGTTCAAAACTATGCAAAACCAACTCTTCATCCTCTTGCTGCCTTGCCAGGACTTTTAAAGCACTGTTCTTTTGAAGCACTCGTTCCCTAAACTGCAGTTTGGAGCTGTCCCAGCTATTTAAAAGTGTTCTCCTTAAACTGAGACTAAAGCCTACTCTTTTGGAAAAACGGCCTTCACTTCACTGGAGATCGTCTTTTCTGCCCATTCCTTCCTTCTACTGCCCTCTTAAGAACCCCTGTGCTCAAAGAGCTTGGTGATTTATTTTTTGCTTGATGTCAAAAAGAAACCTTCCCCATGCACTCCAAAAAGCTTTCCTGGAACATAGGTGTTTCACAACCATGAGAGTGTTTTGCAGTTAGTATACACTGGGTAGAGTGCCTAGCAATCCCTCCAAGAGCCAGAGGTGAGCAGACCTTTACTTATTTGATTGGATGCCCTTCAAGTTTAGGAAGGTCCCATTCTTATGACCCAGCAGGTAAGACAGAGCCCTGGATGGCTGTGGCTGTGATTAGATAACTTCTGATGATTTTATTTCCCTTACTGAGCTGCTGCTTCTAGGTTAAATTCGTTTTATTACCTGTCCATTTTTAAAGAAAGGCTGACAAAGTCACTGTAATAGGTCAGGAGTCTGAACTCAGGGTTGGTCAAAGGTACTCACAGGGAGGATGGTGGATAAAAATAGGTGGGTAAAATAGGAGGGTTGGCAAGTACAGCCAAGACACCCGTGTTCATCATGCATACTAATAAAGGCCAGAATCTCCTCATTTATCTCTGGTGGGAAGTTCTGATGGTTTCACAGGATCAATCTCAAATCATATTCAAACTAGGGGATTTCCCTGAGCATAAAAGGAAGTATCCGTCCCTAGCAGGAGTCGCTGCCGAGGAATAAAGACGTAGATGTAGAGAACGGACCTGAGGACACAGGGAGGGGGAAGGGTATGCTGGGATGAAGTGAGAGAGTGGCATGGACATATATACACTACCAAAGGTGAAATAGATAGCTATTGGGAAGCAGCTGCATATAGCACAGGGAGATCAGCTCAGTGCTTTGTGACCACCTAGAGGGGTGGGATAGGGAAGGTGGGAGGGAGACACAAGAGGGAGAGGATATGGGGATATATGTATACGAATAGTTGATTCACTTTGTTATACAGCAGAAGCTAACACAACAAGGTAAAGCAATTATACTCCAATAAAGATGTTAACAACAACAACAACAACAAAAAACCCAAAATCTAAGTCAATCAAGCCAACGGAGACAATGTATGTGTTTACAGTTCAAGAAATCCCCAAGGGAATCCTTTATTCTGTAGGCAATGAATGGTCCATTCGAAAAGGAAAAAACTTTCTAAAATGTTGTCTTTCCATTTATTGTTCAGAACATCATTTTTATACCTCTGCATTTCTTACTATTCAAAGCCAAGTCACGTAAGTTACAGGGAAGCAGCTGATGGATTTAAAGTTGGGTCACTTGATTTAAAAACCAGTGGCAGTTGATTGATTTAAATCCCGGTCATATGACACGAGGAGGGGGTGCTAAAAACTGCTTTTTCATCTCTGGCTCAGAATATCATATTTACCTTGGTTTTTCTTATGATTTAGAAAACTTGAGCTGTCTCTCCTTGGAATCATCAGGAGAAAAATACAGTATTTCAGGTTCATTCTTGAAACCAACTTCTCACGGTTAAGGTGTATTGGCTAAAAGATCTTCCTTCTTCAAGAGATTCCAAACCTCTGTAAGACACTTCATTGTAATTGGAGAAAAAAGATGAATTCAGGCCAGCAGCTGCAGGAGGCCAAGGCAGCCCCCAGGACTAGGGAAGGAGGAGGAGGAAGGGCTGAGAGTTGCCATTAGAGCAGACAACCTCCAGAGGGCGCTGAAGCACCGGCAGAGCCCACCTGCCACTCCCAGTTTGGCACTCCAGGGTCAGATTTGGGTTTGGAGATGGGGTTGCTGTAACCCCAAGGAGGTGA
This sequence comes from Balaenoptera physalus, assembly GCF_965194825.1. Lineage (NCBI taxonomy): Eukaryota > Metazoa > Chordata > Mammalia > Artiodactyla > Balaenopteridae > Balaenoptera > Balaenoptera physalus. The sequence continues at coordinate 697,262 of NW_028126501.1, forward strand.
GCAGAGAGGAGGAGTTGATTACCGGTCTCCTCTGACTCTCTGACCCAAATTGCCTGGCCTCACAGTGGGGACAGGGTTTTGCTTTCAGCAAACTGATGGGGCACTTCCAGGCTGGTCGGGTTGCCCAGTGGCCCGACAGCCTGACAGGGTGACTGCGGTGTGACTGCCCTTTGTTTCTCCAGAATCTGTGCATCAGGAGGTGCATGGGTGCGGGAGCCCATCCACCGCCCCTCCCCCCAAGGGGGATGGCACCTTCCCTGGCTGTACCCTATGATCACCAGGTACTTGAAATGAATGCAAGTTTTTTGACTGCAAGGAAAAGCTCACATAACCGTTTCTTCCTCATAATGTGTGGGATTTACTATAATGGAAGGACATTAGAAAGAACAGGTAGAAAACTCACCTGTTGGTCTCCATGTAGGAGTTTATTTTGCATGAATCCCTCCTACGTGAGTAGATAGCAGAGGTTTATTTTTGTTCCCGTGTGTGTAGTTGTGGCAGAGGATGTAGGTATGGTGATTTGAAGCCCTCAAAGAAATATTCTCAGAACTCTCAAGATTTCTCTTGATCGGAACCGAAAGAGACCTGGAAAAGGAGGAAAAGAAAAGGAGGAGGGAGAACGAATGACTGTTTCTCAGTAAATTCACCTTCCTGGTTGATTGTTCTGTCTTCTCATTTCTTTTAACTTCTATGTATGTCTAATGGAATAATGTAGAAAGGCTGATTTTTATGCTTTAAAAGATTTTACATCACAAAGAAACTAGAAGTGGCTAACAGAACTTATTCAAATCAACTTTGCATAGAGACTTTGATATTAAATTTGGATACTAAAATGGGTTTATCCCAATTTTCTCTTTCTTTTTGAGTGAATATTTGTAACATATTTTTGTAGATAATAATTTATCCTAGATATACAAAATTGTGAGAATGGGTACCATTTTTTACCACTTAAATGATTTCCTTTAAATGAATAGATTGTACACTTTAAATGCCAATGTTGTGTCTTACGTGTTGTTTTTTAATTCCTTGATTTCCAAAACTTGTGTTTATTTAATTGATTTCTATCTAATAATCTGTGTCTCCCCTTTATTGTTTCTTACTTTATATTCTATTGATCTATAGTTAATTTACATTATTATATTAGTTTCAGAGGTACAGCATAGTGATTCATAAATGTTTAGGTTCTTCTCCATTTATAGTTATTATAAAAGAGTGGCTATATTCCCCATGCTATACAGTACATCACTGTAGATTATTGATTTTATACATAGTGGATTGTACCTCAAAATCTCCTACCACTATTTTGCTCCTCCACCCTATCTCTCCCTGCTGGTAACCACTAGTCTGTTCTTTAATCTGTGAGTTTGTTTTTTTGTTGTTATGGTATTCAATTTTTTAGATGCCACGTGTAAGTGATAACATACCATGCTTGTTTTCTCATACCATACCATGCTTTTTTTCTCATAACATGCCATGCTTGTTTTCTCTGCGGTTTATTTTACTAAGCATAATACCCTCCAAATCCATCCATGTTCTTGCAAATGGCAAAATTTCATTTTTTGCTGAAGTCATCATAAAAAATCTTTTTTATCCACGAAGCTATTGATGAACACTTAGTTTGACTCTATATCTTGGCTATGGTAAATAACACTGTTATGAACATTGGTGTGCAGTTATTTTTTTTGAAATAGTGTTTTTGTTTTCTTCTGATATACCCAACAGTGAAATTGCTGGATATTATGGTAGTTCTATTTTTCGTTTTTTGTGGAACCTCCATTCTGCTTTCCACAGTAGCTGCACTACTTCACATTCACATCAAGAGTGTACAAGAGTTTCCCTTTCTCCACATCCTCACCAACCTTTGTTAATTGTGATCTTTTGGATGACAGCCATTCTGACAAGACTGAGGTGATATATCTCATAGTTTTGATTTGCATTTTACTGTCGATTAGCTATGTTTAGCATCTTTGTGAGTTCTGGCTGTCTATATGTAGTTTTTCCTTGTAAAAAAATGTCTATTTAGGTCTTCTCATTTTTTTAAAAAAGATTTTGGGTGTTTTTTTGATATTGAGTTGTATGTGCTGTTTCTGTAGTTTAGGTATGAACCCTTGCTTGGTCATCATTTTTGATGTTAACCTCTTATCATGTGCAAATATGGTCTCTCCCTCAGCAGGTTGTCTTTTCATTTTGTCTTTGGTTTCCTTTGCTGTGCAAAATCTTTTAAGTTTAGTGAAGTCCCATTTGTTTATTTTTGCTTTTGTTTCATTTGCCTTAGTAGACTGAACCTAAAACTGTTGCTATCATTTATGTTGAAGAATGTTCTATATTTTCCTCTAGGGGTTTTATGGTTTCTGGTCCTACATTTAGGTCTTTATTCAGTTTTGCATTTATTTTATATATGGTGTGCTAAAATAATCTAATTTTATTCTTTTCCATGTAGCTGACCAGTTTTCCCAGTACCACTTATTGAAGAGACAGTTTTTTCTCCATATTGCCTGCTTTGTCATAAATCAATTAAATATAAGTGTGTGGGCTTATTTCTGGGATCTCTATTCTATTCCAGTGATCTTTGTGTCTCTTTTTGCTCTGGTACCTTTCTCTTTGATTACTGTCGCTTTGCAGTATAGTCTGAAGTCAAGGTGCGTGATGCCTCCACCTGTGTTCTTTCTCAAGATTGTTTGGCTATTTGGGGTCTTTGTGTTTCTATACAAATTTTAAAATTACTTTTTCAAGTTCTGTGATAATGCTTTGGTATTCTGATAGGGATTGCATTAAATCTGTAGATTGTCTTTGATAGTATGGTTATTTTAACAGTATTAATTCTTCCAGTCGATGCACATGCTATATTTTTCCATCTTTTTGTGTTGTCTTCAACTTCTTTCACCAATGGCTGATAGATTTCTGAGCACATGTCTTTTACCTGCTTAGGTGTGTTTATTCCTAGGTGTCTTATTCTTTTTGATGTCATTGCATATGGTATAGTTTTCTTAATTTTTCTTTCTGACAGCTTTGAGTTTTGTTTTTTCTTCTTTTTCTAATTCCTTCAGGTGTAATGTTAGGTTGTTTATTTGATATTTTTCTTGATTCCTAAGAATAAGCTTGTATCACTATAACTTCCCCCTGTGAACTGCGTTGGCTGTGTCCCATAGATTTTGGATCATTGTGTGTTCATTTTCATTTGTCTTGGGTATTTTTAGAATCCCTCTTTAATTTCTTCAGTGTTCCTTTCTTCCCCTTTTATTCCCTTCATCTGTGATGTGAGGACTATCTTTAATATTATGTTTGGATTTCTTTCAGTTTTGTTTGTGTGTGTGTGTGTGTGTGTGTGTGTGTGTGTGTGTGATTATTTAAGTTGCTGAGCTCTTAATTTCACATGGACGCTAACAACCCTGCATTGTTACTCTGCTCCCCCACAGTTACTGAATTTGACCTTATATTTTACATCTACTTGTTTTGTGTGTCCCTTAACTTCTTATTGTGAATATAGATGATTTTATTACTGTTTTTTTTTTTCATCCTTCCTATTAGCTGTGTCCATAGTTGATTTACTACCTTTGTTGAATATTTGCCTTAACCAATGAGGTTTTTCCTTTAGTAAGTTTCCTTTCCTAATTTTTATGTTTCAATCGTGACCTTTTCTTTTTCACTTAGAAGAGCCCCTTTAAGATTTCTCATAAAGCTGGTTTGGCGATGCTGAGCTCTTTTAGTTTTGCTTCTCTGTAAAACTTTAGATCTCACCATCAAAGCTGAGGGAGAGCCTTGCTGGGTAGAGTATTTTTGCTTATAGGCTTTTCCCTTTCATGACTTTAAATATACCATGCCACTCCCTTCTGGCATGCAGAGGTTATCCTGAAAAGTCCGCTGATAACTTTATGCAATTTCCCATGTTTGTAACTTGTTGCTTTTCCTTTGCTCCTTTTAATAGTGTCTTTTTATCTGTATTTTTTTTTTTTCCATTTTAATTACAATGAGTCTTGGTGTGGTCCTCTTTGGGTTGATCCTGTTTTGGCCTTACTGTGTTTACTGGACTTGGATGTCTGTTTTCTTTCCCAGGTTAGGGAAGTTTTCAACTCTTATGTCTTCAGGTATGTTCTACACTGCTTTGTCTTTCCTTTTTGCTTCTGGGACCAGTATAATGCAAATATTAGTACACTTGATGTTGTTTCACAAGTCTGTTCAACTTTCCTCATTTCATTTTAATCTATTGTTTTACCGTTCATCTTCAGTGATTGCCAGTACTCTGTCCTTCAGTTTTCTGATTCATTCCTCTGTATCATTTAGTCTACAGTAGTTTCCTTTAATGTATTTTTCATTTCAGTTATTGTATTCCTCATCTCTGTTTTGTTGTTCTTTAATGTCTAACTCTTTTTAAAAAAAATCTAACTTCTTGCTCTGGTCGTCCATTCTTCTCCTGAGTTCTTTGATCATCTTTACAGTCATTACCTTGAACCCTTTGTTGAGGAGATTGGCTATCTCCACTTCACTTAGATCTTCTTCTGAATTCTTATCTTGGTCCTTCATTTGGATCGTGTTTCCGTGTCACCTCATTTTTCTTAACTTCCTGTTTTTATTGCTATGTGTGTAGTAGGTTCGTTACATTTCCTGACCTTGGGGAAGTGGCCTTTTGTAGGAGCTGTCCTATGGGTCCCAGCAGCCCCCTCTCCCCTGGTCACTAGAGCTATATATTCTAGGTGTATGTACCCCCTATGTGGGCTGCTTGGGCTCTTCTGCTGTGGTGGGCTGACTACTGTGGGTAGTCTGGTAGGCTTGGCTGCCCCCAGACTGCTTGTTTGCCAGGCTCTGCCTTGTATGGAGGCTGTCTGTGCTGCTTGGTGAGACTAAATCATAAGGCAGCTGGCTGCACAACTCTGGGGGACACCAAATCTGGTGCTGGTTCACTTATGGGTAGAATTGCAGTCCAGGTGATATCAGGGCTAGTGCCCAGTCACTGGTTCTGGGGCTATGCTGGCTACTGGGAGGAAGAGACAGGTTCTGCGTTCTGGCTGCAGGGCCCAGGAGCCACAGAGTTGGTGTTGGATCACTGTTCCTGACACAGCTCTCTGCAGGGCCGGGGGTATCCCTAATCTTGTGTTGGCATTCTGATGGGCAGGGTCAGGACCCAGCTGAGTCCATGGCTGCTTCTGGCCTGCAATTAAGTGGCCTGGTTACACAGGCTGCTGGGCTGTGGTATCCCTGGAGTTGGTGTGTGCCTGTCGGTGTATGAGGCTGATCCCACTGCTAAAGCAGGTTTGCTGTTGGGTAGGTCCAAGCTCCATCCAGTCCCTGTGCAGTTACCACCTGCCGATGGTGAGGCTGACTCCAAGGCCAGAGCAGGCTCACTTGTCAGAGGGGCCAGGGACTCTGGGGCTGGTGCCTGTCCACTGAGGTGTGGAGGCTGGTCCTGGGGCTTTTGGTGGCTGGACCCATGTCCAGGGGCAGCTGTGCACTGAGAGGATCTGAAGGCAGCCTGTTTGCTGGTGGATGGGGCTATGCCCCTGCTCAGTTAGTTGCTTGGCCTGCAGCATCCTAGTACTTGTGTCTGTAGTCTGGTGGAAATGGGTGGGGCTCGGTCCTGAGGCCGATAAGCTACAGGTTGGTGTTGGATTCTGAAATTATGCTTGCTGGTACCAGCGTCCACGAGGTCGAAGGAGCTCCCCCGAATGTCTGCTGCCAGTGTCTCTGTCCCTGAGGCTGTGCTGTAGTTGCCTCTTGCCTCTCTGGGAGACTCTCCAAGATCAGGAGGTAGGTGTGACCCGGGATCCTTTCAAATGACTGCTTCTGCTTTGATTCTCAGATCATGTGGGATTTTGTGAGCATCTTTTAAGAGTGGAATCTCTATTTCCCACAACCCTCTGGCTCTCTGGAAAATAAGCACTACTGGTCTTCAAAGCCCAACTTTCTAGGAACTCTTCTTTCCACAACAGGATCCCTGGGCTTGGGAGCCTGATGTTGGCTTCATACCCCTTGCTACCTGGGAGCACCTCTGAAATTGTAATTATTCTCCCATTTGTGGGCCACCCACTTGGTGGTAGGGGTCTTGACTCTATTGAGATTTTGCCCTTCTTTTCTGTCTTGTCGAGGTGCCTTCCTCATATCTTTAGCTGTAAAACATCTTTTATGGTAGGTCCCGGCCTTTTTCATCAATTGCTGTTCTGTAAACAGTTGTGACTTTGGTGTGCCCATGAGAGGCATCAAGCTCTGGGTCTTTGAATGCTACCATGTTGGACAATCTCTCTACTTCATTCTTAAATCATATTATTTAAGTTTTCTTAGTATCTTATTTGATTAGCGACAGTTTGAAATTTATTATCACTCATGTTTACTTCGCTTGTTTAAAAAAATTGAATAGTGCATTCATTCAGTTTGAAATGAAGGTAGTGACCTGTGAATTTCCATACCTCAAAAATCAAGGATAGGACAAAAGCCTTTTCTACTTGTGTTACCCTCAAACTCTGCACCCCACCCCAGCCTGGGGATTAACCTGTTGCACCCATGCTCACCTTCTGTTTTCGGACCGTTAACCATCATTGCATCTGTATGTGTGTTGACAAAGTGAACTCTAGTCTTTGCAGTTTTTGTGTTTTGTTTTTTGGTTTAGGGAACAGTCCTACTATGAATGTACATTTACTGCTCTACTGAAGTTCATATATAAACCTGTCAAGCACATTACCAGGATTGGAATTGCTTGTATATACACTTTGATAAATTTTAGAGACAATGGTAGAACAGAAGTAAATTGTACTTCAAATGCCACAATATTCTCACACCATGAAAACCCTTCCCTTTTTAATATATTTGTGTGTAGTTTATCTTTATGCCCATACTATATTTCCCAGAGATGGCTAAGTGTTATGTTTCTTGCTGGCACATTTACCGTATTGTTCAAAGTCAGGCGTTTAGTGGTTTTAGCATGATCCTATTTCCATGAACTCGCAAATACAAGATCTTCTCTCACACTGTCTTTTACTCCCTGCTGTTTTATATTGCCCTCCTAATTCTCAGTCCTGGTCTTTCTTTATGTTCTTCATCAACCTGGATAGGTTATGCTATTTTCTCCCTTATTCAAGACCAATAGAATAGAATAGAATACAACACCCAGAAATAAACCCTGATATATGGCCAAATGATTTTTGACAAGTTGCCAAGACTTTTCAAAGTAGAAAGGATAGTATTTTCAACACATGGTGCTGAGAAGTCTTGTGGTCAACATGCAAAAGAAGGAAGATGGACCCTTACCTAACATCATATGCAAAAATTAATGAAAACGTATCAAGAAACTAAATATAAGACCTAATAATATAAAAAGTCTTAGAAGAAGATACAGGACAAGAGCTTCATGATATTGGATTTGGCAGTGTTTTCCTCCATATGAAACGAAGGAACAACAAAGGTACAGCTAACAAAAAAATAAACAATTTGCAGTACATAAGTTAAAAAAAAATGTGTATCAAAGAAATGTAAACAGAATAAAATGGCAACCCACAAGATGGGAGAAAATATTTCAGAGCCATCTATCTGACAAGAGATTTCTATTCAGAATATACAGAGAACTCCTACAACTGAACAAAAAGCAAACACCCTGATTCAAAAATGGATAAAAGACTTCAATAGATGGTTCTTCCAAAAGATGTACAAATGACTAAGCACTTGAATAGTTGCTCCATATCACTAAATGCATGTTTATATATTTGTGTGCCTGCATACACACACAAGCACACACACACATACACAAGCAGAAAACAACTATTGGTGAGGATGTGAGGGAGTTGGAACCATTGTGCTATGTCAGAGGGAATGCAGAATGATACAGCTGCTTTGCAAAAGAGTATGGCAATTTTTCAGATATTGAAAAATAGAATTACTACATGATCCAGGAATTTTACTATGAGGTATACCCAAAGGTATTGAAATCAGGGTCTTAAAGAAATATTTGTACTCCAGTGTTTAGAGCAGTAATAATCACAGTAGCTAAAATATGAAAGCAACCTAGGTGTTCATCCACTAGTTCCTGGATAAGCAAAGTGTGGTATACCCATATAATACAATATTATTCAGTGTTAAGAAGGCAAAGATCTAGGAATATGCTACAACATGGATGCATCTTGAGGAAATTTAGCTACCAAAAATGCCATTTTTGTGACTTTTAGTGAGTCATAACAATACAACTACTTATTTCAATTTTATGGGGGTACTTAGGGTAGTCAAAACCATAGAAATTGGGAGGGTAATGACGCTTTTCAGGTGGTTATGGAACAAAAAGGAAAGTTATATTTAAAGGATATAGAGTTACAGTTTTAAAACGTAGAAAAGAATTAGAAAGATAAATGGTGATGTTGATCGCCCAATAATATGAATGCATTTAATATCACTGAACGGTGCACTTTATAATAACTTACATGTTGTATTTTATGTTATTTGATTTTACCAACATACAAAATTGGGAAAGAATGTAATATCAGGAAAGGGAGTGGACCTGGGATAGAGCAGAGAGCAATCAGAAGGGTGAGACACTGCATATGTTGAAGAAGAAGAGCTGAGAGTCTTCATTGGCCAGAAGAGACTTTATAAAAGAGAAAAAAAAATTACTCTGAGGGTGTATTAGATAGATATCTGTGGGTGTGCTGCTATCTCCCATGGGTTATCTTAAAGAGTCTTTAATAAAGTCCATAAGGCTTGCTGAGGCTTTTTTAAAAATTGGATTCCCTAGGAGATAATTAGTGGGTGGTACTTAAGTCTATGTCTAGGTTGACAGATTTTGCAGGGAAGATGAACCTGAGAACAGTGGAGGTCTTAAGAGTGTAAGTACATGGAAATTAGAAAAATAATAATAATAAAGGGAATTAGGAAAACTTTGGACTTTGAAGGTCATGTATTATTACTGAGTCAGACCTGAGGTTTCTAAGGAGTTATATACACAGTTGCTATTTGGATTACTTGTTGATAAAGATAAGTGGAAAAACTAGAGTCGTTCCCAAGTGTAGGTAAGATATAATGAGAGGATGGAGGTGGAAAGTAGGGAGACCCAGAGAAAAGTGGGAAGGTCATATTGGGCCAAGATGGTGGTAATATCCAACAGAACAGACGGTAGGACAGACTATGGATTCATCTTTTTTATTTCGCCTCCCCCCCCTCATCCTTAATAATTCTTTGGGAATATTTCACTGCTCTGTGATGCAGGTACAGAATTCGAGTGAGGAGGCTACACCTTCAGTGTCCAGCTGTCTGAGTCCTCAGTGTGCTTCAAATGATGGAGAACTATTGCTTCTTTATGAGAAGGGTTAGTACCTCGTAGCTAAGCTTAAGCTGGAGCTTATGCAATATTGATTCCATTTTATATATACTGTTGGCATGGAGGTTCCTCCTCCTCTTTTCTTGACCATTATGAAATGAATCTATATTTCTCAGTATTTGGGTATATCAGATAAATACGTTAAGTAAAGGAATCTTATATATTGCTCCCTGCATAGTTTGCTCTTTCTTGTTTCTCTTTTACCTTTACTAAATTAGCACAGGGAGAGACCTTGAAATGTTCTAATCAGGAGAGATTAGAACATCATATTTCTAGAGAGGTTGGTTGGACAGAGCAGGGGTCCCAGTGAGAATCCAAGCTTCTGCTGCTACTTGGAAGTGTACCTGTGTAGAATAGAGGGCTCCAGGAAATATCCTAGAATATTCCAATGTCCCTGTGGGAGATCATTAAGAGAGGCAGGATCTGGTACCAGATCAGTGTACTATGACATGTTTGTCAGTCATCTGATGTGAGATTCTCAGAGCCAATCCCATATGGTAGGGCTGAGTGCAGAGTGATGAAGAACCTGTGAAAGCCTTTGATTGCATGTTAAAGATGAAGCTCTGATTTCGGGGAGAATTTTCTTACCTGACTGAATGTCACCCTTCTGTGGGGATGAGATTCTGTGCTTTTCCTCTGTTGATGACCACTGACTGCAAATCATTAGAGGATCATGTCTAGAAAGCATTCTTTATTTAATTTCTTAAAGAAGAAAGCATAGAAAACATTTTTATCCACTTTCAAATTGAGGATCAAGGGGAATGACATCAGTGAAAATGTCAGAGTAGGGAGCTCTGGCTTGTGTCCATCCCCAGAAACACTGACATACGTGGTAAAACCTGTCAAAATGACCTTATCAACACATGTAAGTTTTCTTTTCTTTTCACGCTGTAGATTTATCTTTCATGGAAACTTTACTTACTACAGGATGTGGAGAATAAACAGGGAAGTAGAAACTGTATTTCCTGATGAGAGAATCACTAAGTCACATTAGCTGTTCTGAACTCTGCCTTACTCACCGTGACTCTAATTAAAACAAACAAACAAACAAAACACTTTTTTTTTGGTAAGTCAGTTCTGACATTTCCTCGTTAAAGACAAGGTAACAGATACAGACTTAGATCTACCAGAATTGAGCAAACTTTTGATTGTACCTGTGTTGAACATATGAGCATGACCTGCTACAAATCTTCATTATACTTATTGCCACAACGGACAAATTCCCTTTTTCCACTCCTGATATGTTGCATGTAAGGAATGCATAGGTCACTAACCCCAGCTCGTCACAGGTAAACTCTGCCACATGGATTACTGCATGTTTTCCTGCTGGAAGACCACACATTCTCGAGGATCATGCCTGCAGAGTATCTGGGCTCTTCTTTTCTTCTGGATAAAGGTTAGATCATCACCTAATTTTATGAGAAATATATAAATTGTATTTGCATATTCTTCCGGTTTTTATTTATCCATTCTCTTTCAAGTCCTAAGTGCAAATATTAAAGTGATTTCCAAGAGGGTGGTAAATAAGACAGCTCCAAAATTAGCAATAAATCATAATACAATTGTGAATGCCTTAATGTGTGATTAATATGTAGATACTTATGTAAATGCAGGTTTAGTAATGCTTTGTGGAGAGCTTCAGAATCTAGGTATTAAAAATAAAAAGAAGAAGGAGTTCTTGAAACTCTCAGGGAATTATAGAGAAGTCTTTGTGTCTATAAATATCATTCTGAAATAATGCATATTCTCAGAAATAAACTAGGCATAACATTGTAGGAGAAAACTTCATGAAATGAAAGAGCATGTGAGATGGCCATACAAGAAAAAGAATATTCTCAGAGAATAATGAACAGTGTGGAGTTCAGCAGAAGGGTCATACACATTCAGAGATGAAAACTTTAGAGAGCCTAATTGTGAGTTCCTCATATTTCATCTTTGGAGACACGGTAGTCATTTGCAATATGATGTTATAAGATGACGTTAATAAAAAAAAAAATAAGATGACGTTAACATACTTAAATACTTTCGTGTAGAAATGACCACTTAGAACCAGAGTAAATGAAAGAGAACACAAAATTATGTTTATGTTGATTTTTAAAGACCTCAGGTGAGTGCTGATTATTTAAAAATGCATGATGTCTTTCACTGCAAAGTAAAGGAGCTGTTACAGTGGAGGATTACTGGACTGAATGTCAATATTATGACATAGTATGAGTGTGTTTCGTGTTTGGTAATTGCAATCATTGTTGCTTTTTTTGTGGTCATCCATTGACAGTGCTTGGTGTCAGTTGATTTATCTCTTGTAACAATAAAATACAGTCTGTGTGTGTGTGTGAAAAAAAACATACATGATGTCTTGACTAAAGTTGTATGGAATTTGAGATCTGGAAAAAAGCATTTCTTTTTTGTAATGCTAGGATGATAATTGGACATTTTTGCAAGAAAGAGATTTCAGGATGCAAATCTTGTGTCTCTAAGGTGGGAAGTCAGTTCATGGTGGAACATTCTATTAAAATTGTGTGAGTGGAGAAATATTTCTTTGGAAGGAAGAGGTCACGAATCCCTTTTTAAGAGTTAATGGTTTATAGCATACCGAATGAGCAAAATGGCTATTTCTGAACTTTAGAAAAAAGTAATATACTTTTTCTGCATTTATAACATGAGGCTGATGTAAAATATCAAAAATTCTTTATTTTGAAAAGCAATGTAATCAATTTGACATAATTCATATATATTGAACCTGTGGTACACACACACACAGTAAAACTTACATTCAGAAAATTGTTTGCACTTAAGAAATATTTTCAAGTGTAGTTGATTTACAATGTTGTGGGTTTTTTAAATACATGTTTATTGGAGTATACTTACTTTATAACACTGTATTAGTTTCTGCTTTACAACAAAGTGAATCAGCTATATGTGTACATATATTCCCCATATCCCCCCCCCCTTGAGCCTCCCTCCCACACTCCCTATCCCACCCCTCTGGGGGACATAAAGCACCGAGCTGATCTCCCTGTGCTATGCGGCAGCTTACCACTAGCTATTTTACATTTGGTAGTGTATATATGTCAGTGCTACTCTCTCACTATGTCCCTGTCTCCCCTTGCCCCCTGTGTCCTTAAGTCCGTTCTCTACATCTGTGTCTTTATTCCTGCCCTGTCACTAGGTTCGTCAGTACCATTTTTCTAGATTCCATATATATGTGTTAGCGTACGGTATTTGTTTTTCTCTTTCTGACTTACTTCACTCTGTATGACAGACTCTAGGTCCAACCACCTCACTGCAAATAACTCAATTTTGTTCCTTTTTATGGCTGAGTAATACTCCATTGTATAGATGTGCCACATCTTCTTTATATATTCATCTGTCGATGGACATTTAGGTTGCTTCTATGTCCTGGCTATTGTAAATAGTGCTACAGTGAACATTGGGGTACATGTATCTTTTTGAATTATGGTTTTCTCCGGGTATATGCCCAGTAGTGGGATTGCTGGGTCATATGGTAGTTCTATTTTTCAGCTTTTAAGGGATCTCCATACTGTTCTCCATAGTGGCTGTATCAGTTTACATTCCCACCAACAGTTCAGGAGGGTTCCCTTTTCTCCACACCCTCTGCAGCCTTTATACATTGTTGTATTAATTTCTGCTGTTCAGCAAAGTGATTCAGTTTTATATATATCTATCTATATATCTATCTATATCTATATATCTATATCTATATATCTATATATATTCTTTTCCATTATGGTTTATCACAGGATATTGAATATAGTTTCCTGTGCTATACAGTAGGTCTTGGTGGGTTGTCTATCCTATGTAGAAAAGTTTGCTTCTGCTATTCCAAAACTCCCAATCTTTCCTTCACTCTCTCCTTGGCAACCACAACTCTCTTTTCTATATCTGTGTGTTTGTTTCTGTTTTGCTGACATGCTCATTTGTGTCCTGTTTTCGATTCCACATATAAGTGATATTATATGGTATTTGTCTTTCTCTCTCTGACTTACTTCACTTAGTATCATTATCTCTAGGTCCATCCATGTTGCTGCAAATGGCATTATTTCATTCTTTTTTATGTCTGAGTAATATCTTTTGTATACGTATACCACACCTTCTTTATACACTCATTTTTCAATGAACATTTAGGTTGTTTCCATGTCTTGGCTGTTATAAATAGTGCTGCTATGAACATAGGGTTTCATGTATCTTTTTGAATTATAGTTTTGTCTAGATATATGTCCACAAGTGGGATTGCTAGATCATATGGCAACCCTATAGTTTTTTTGAGGAACCTCCATACTGTTTTCCATAGTGGCTGCACCAACTTACATGGCCACCGACAGTGTAGAAGGGTTCCCTTTTCTCCATACCCACTCCAGCATTTGTTAATTGTAGATTTTTTTTAATGATGGCCATTCTGATCAGTGTGAAGTGATACCTCATTGTAATTTGGATTTGCATTTATCTAATAATTAGTGATGATGAGCATCTTTTCATGTGCCTATTGGCTCTCTGTATGTCTTCTTTGGAGAAATGTTTATTTAGGTCTTCTACCCATTTTTCCATTGAGTTATTTGTTATGTTGTTATTGAGTTGTATGAGCTGTTTGTATAGTTTGGAAATTAAGCCCTTGTCAGTCTCATCATTTGCTAATATTTTCTCCCAGTCCATAGGTTGTATTTTCATTTTGATTATGGTTTCCTTTGCTGTGCAAAAGCTTATAAGTTTGATTAGTTCCTGTTTCTTTTTTGCTTTTACAGTAAGTCCCCTACATATGAACAAGTTCTGTTCCAAGAGTGCGTTTGTAAGTTCAATTTGTTTGTAAGTCCAACAAAGTTCGCCTAGGTACCCAACTTACACAGTCGGCTATATGCTATTGTACCGTAATAGGTTTATAATACTTTTCACGCAAACAATACATAAAAAACAAGCACAAAAACAAAGAAAGCATTTTTAATCTTACAGTACAGTAACTTGAAAAGTACAGTAATACAGTACAACAGCTGGGATACTCGGGCTGGCATCGAGGGAACAGGCGAGCAGAGTTACTGATTGGAGGAGGGAGGGGAGGTGGGAGATGGTAGGGGTGAAGGATTATCCGCAGTAGGAGACAGAGAGCAAGCTGCAATTTCACTCATACCTGACGTTGATGGCAAAGGTTCTGGTTCCTTGCTGGATTTAATTCTATCTACCCTCTTGAAAGAATGATCCATTGATGTCTGGGTAGTAGCTCTTTTTTTCTCATCATAGATGACAAGGTAACACTGGATTGCAAACTGAATGGCTGCTGCCACCTTTGGGTCCCATTCTAGGTTCGGGTCCTGTGCCTCAAAAACTAACAGTGCTTCCTCAAATAACGAAGGTTCCCTTGCCATTTTCTGTGTCGTGAATCTCTTCAGTTCTTCAGTTACTTTTTCTTCCTCCTGTCCCTCTTCATCCGTTCTCTGGGCCTCCAATTCCATCAGTAAGCTCCTCATGTTGCACAGCAAGGAGGTCAGCGAAATCGTCCTCTTGCAGACCTAGCTCCAGCTTCTCGCTGAGGGTCACTACGTTGCTGAAGACCTCTTCGGACTTCTGATCTACCTTCTCAAATCCACAAAAATCATGAACAAACTGTGGGCAAAGGTTCTTCCAAACCCCATTCATCGTGACCGCCATCCCCTCACACCATGCAAAGTCAATGTTTTTTATGGTCTTGTAGATGTTATGGTCCTCCCAAAGTTGTCCCTAGGTTGTTCCTGATTTGTCACTTACCTTTACTGCCTGACAAAAAGTGTGACATAAATAATATTTCTTGAAAGTCGCTATAACGCCCTGGTCCATAGGTTGGATGAGCAACGTAGTATTTGGTGACAGATGCAGTACTTTGACGTTGGGATGAAAGTCATCCATGAATGGGGGGTGGCCCAGAGCACAGTCGAGCAGCAAAAGAATGTTTTGCTGGAACGTCCTTCTCCAAGCAATATTTCTCTACATCTGGGATAAAGTGGTGGCAAAACCAGTCCTGGAACGTGGCCTGTGTAATCCGGGATTTGGGGTTACGCTTCCACACAACAGGAAGAGAGCCCTTGGCTATGTTTTTAAGGGTTCTTGGGTTGTGTGAATGATAAACTAAGAGAGGTTTCAGCTTCAATTCACCGGAAGCATTGCCACCAAACAACAGTTAGCCTATCCTTTGCTGCTTTACAGCCCGGCATCAACTTTTCCTCCTTACTGACGTAACTTCGGTCTGGCATCCTCTTCCAGTTCAGTTGTGTCTCATCCACATTAAAAACCTGGTTGGGTAAATACACACCATCATCAATAATTTCTCAAAGTGTTTCTGGAAGTTCCTGGACAGCTACCCTATCTGCACTTGCTGTCTCTCCACTTACTTTTACATTGTGAAGGCTGGCTCTAGCCTTGGACCGATGAAAGCAGCCATGGCTGGCATTAAAAGATGTGCCCTCTGATTCTTTGCCGTGTTTCTTCTTCAAGTCTTCATAAAGGCTTTTAGCTTTCTCTTGAATCAGCGTTAAGTTGAGCAGGACTCAGCGCTGATGTTGATCCTGCATCCGCACACTGAGAAGTTTCTCCATCTCCTCCATCACTTTTCCATGCTTCTTGGATATTGTGTCAACATC
Organism: Balaenoptera physalus; assembly: GCF_965194825.1. Taxonomy (NCBI): domain Eukaryota; kingdom Metazoa; phylum Chordata; class Mammalia; order Artiodactyla; family Balaenopteridae; genus Balaenoptera; species Balaenoptera physalus. Next base: position 713,174 of record NW_028126501.1, read on the forward strand.
GTCGGCACAGCAGACTTCACATGTTCCATGATCTTGTCCTTGTTCTTTAGATTCGTGCCAATGATTGAATGATTCATATTATAAGAATGAGCGATGTCTAACATCTTTTTGCCTCGCTCCACTCTCTCAATTACTTTCACTTTTGTTTCCGTCATTATCGCTTGGCGCTTCTTAACAGTACCAGCTACATCACGTCTGCTTTTACGCTTGCTTCCAGACATCTTGGGTTTGAAATAAAGGTACTGTACTACTGTACTCTATACAGTACTGTAAAGTACACAAAAGCACAACCACATATAGAGGAAGCACGCACGTGACAATGTATGTCAGACACGTGAACTAACTTACATGATTGGACACGCGAATGGACGTTTGCATCTTTGAAAGTTTGCAACTTGAAGGTTCGTATGTAGGTGACTTACTGTATTTGTACTGCCTAGGGAGAACTACCTAGGAAAATTTTGGTATGACTTATGTCAGAGAATGTTTTGCTTATGTTCTCTTCTAGGAGTTATAAGGTGTCCTATCTTATATTTAAGCATATAAGCCGTTTTGAGTTTATTTTTGTGAATGGTGTGAGGGTATGTTCTGACTTCACTGATTTGCATACGGCTCTCCAACTTTCAAAACACCACTTGCTGAAGACACTGTCTTTTCCCCATTGTATATTCTTGCCTCCTTTGTCAAAGGTTAATTGACCATAGGTGTGTGGGTTTATTTCTTAGCTCTCTATTCTAATCCATTGATCCATGTATCTCTTTCTGTGCCAATACAATGCGGCTTTGATTACTGTAACTTTGTAGTATTTTCTGAAGTTTAGGAGGGTTATGCCTCCTGCTTTGTTCTTTTTCCTGGGGATTGTGTTCACATTTCTGACTTTTTTATGGTCCCAGATACATTTTAGGATTATTTGTTCTAGTTCTGGGGAAAATGTCATGGGTAATTTGATAGGGATCACATTAAATCTGTAGATTGCTTTGGGTAGTATAGCCATTTTAACAGTATTAATTCCTCCCATCCAAGAGCGTGGGATGTCTTTCCATTTCTTTGAATCATCTTCAGCTTCCTTTACTAATGTTTTGTAGTTCTCAGTATATAAGTATTTCACCTCCTTGGTGAGGTTTAATCCTAAGCATTTTATTTTTTTGATGCCATTTAAAAAAGGATTGCTTGTTTACATTTCCTTTCTGATATTTCATTGTTAGTGTAAAGAAATGCAACCAGGGACTTCCCTGTTGGCTCGGTGGTTGAGAATCCGCCTGCCAATACAGGGGACACGGGTTTGAGCCCTGATGCAGGAAGATCTCACATGCCGTGGAGCAACTAAACCTGTGTGCCACAACTACTTAGCCTGCACTCTAGAGCCAGTGAGCCACAAATACTGAGCCCATGTGCCACAACTACTTAAGACTGCATGCCTAGAGCCCATGCTCCACAACAAGAGAAGCCACTGCAATGAGAAGCCTGCGCACCACAAGAAAGTCTAGTCCCCACTGGCCACAACTAGAGAAAGCCCGTGCACAGCAATGAAGACCCAATGCAGCCAAAATAAATTTAAAAAAAAAAGAAAGAAAAACCAGGAAATGAAACCAATTTATATATGTTAATCTTGTATCCTGCTACTTTGCTGAATTTGTTTATCAGTTCTAGTAGTGTTTGTGTGGAATTTTTAGGGTTTCCTTTATATATATTATCATGTCATCTGCATATAATGGCAACTTTACCTCTTCCCTTCCAATTTGGTTAGATTTTATTTCTTTTTCTTGTCTGATTGTTGTGGCTAGGACTTCCAATACTATGTTGAAGAGAAGACGTGAGAGTGGGCATCCTTGTCTTGTTCCAGATTTTAGCGGGAAGGCTTTCAGCTTATGAACGTTTAGTATTATATTGGCTGTGGGTTTGTCATAAATAGGTTTTATTATGTTGAGATATGTTTCCTCTGTACCCACGTTGGTAAGTGTTTTTACCATGAATGGATGTTGAAGCTTTTCAAATGCTTTTTCGCCATCTATTTTGATGATCGTTTGTTTCTTGTTTTTCCTTTGTCGATGGGGTGTATCATGTTGATTGATTTGCATATGTTGAAACAGCTTTGTGAAACTGGGTGAATCAAATTTGGTCATGGTGTATGATCCTCTTATGTGTTGTCGGATTCGGTTTTCTAATATTCAGTTGAGAATTTTTGCATCTATATTTATCAACGATATTGGCCTGCAGTTTTCTTTTTCGGTAGTGTCTTTCTCTGTGTTTTTTTTTTAAAGTCTTTATTGAATTTGTTCCAGTACTGCTTCTGTTTTATGTTTCGGTTTCTTGTTTGTGAGGCATGTGGGATCTTAGCTCCAAAACCAGGGATCGAACCCGCACCCCCTGCACTGGAAGGCGAAATCTTAACTGCTGGACCACGAGAAAAGTCCCCATCTGTTTTATTTGGTTTTTTTTTTTAGTAAATTTCTTTCTTTATTTATTTTTGGATGCATTGGACATTCGTTGCTGTGCTCGGGCTCTCTCTAGTTGCGGTGAGCGGGGGCTACTCTTCGTTGTGGTGTGCAGGCTGTTCATTGTGGTGGCTTCTTTTGTTGCAGATCATGGGCTCTAGGTGCGTGGGCTTCAGCAGTTGTGGCTATCAGGCTCAGTAGTTTTGGCTCGTGGGCTGTAGAGCGCAGGCTCAGTAGTTGTGGCACACAGGCTTAGTTGCTCCATGGCATGTGGGATCTTTCCAGACCAGGTCTCGAACCTATGTCCCCTGCAGTGGCAGACAGATTCTTAACCACTGTGCCACCAGGGAAGTCCCCCCTTCCCATCTGTTTTTGATATCAGCATGATAGTGGATCCATAGAATGTCTTTGGAAGTATTCCTTACTCTTCAATCTTTTCGAAGAGTTTGAGAAGAATCAGTGTAAGTTCTGCTTTTTATATTTGGTAGAATTTGCCTGTGAAACCATCTGACCCTGGACTTCTGTTGCTAGGGAGTTTTTTTAAATTACAGATTCTATTTTTTTAAAAAATTCTATTTATTTATTTATTTATTTTGGCTGTGTTGGGTCTTCGTTTCTGTGCGAGGGCTTTCTCTAGTTGCAGCGAGCAGGGGCCACTCTTCATCACGGTGCGTGGGCCTCTCACTATCGTGACCTCTCTTGTTGTGGAGCACGGGCTCCAGACGCTCAGGCTCCGTAGTTGTGGCTCACGGGCCCAGTAGCTCCGCGGCATGTGTGATCTTCCTAGACCAGGGCTCGAACCCGTGTCCCCTGCATTGGCAGGCAGATTCTCAACCACCGCGCCACCAGGGAAGCCCTCTATTTTGCTTTTAGTGATCAGTATGTTCAAGTTATCTATTTCTTCTTGATTCAGTTTTGTTCGGCTGTAAAAAAAGAAAATATATTTTTAAGTTATGTTAGCAGCTAAATACTTACCATGTATTAGACCACAAAAGAGAGAAGAAAAAATATTAAAATATTTTTTCAAATACAACAAGTATTGAAATGTTTTAAAGAAATTGGTATAATAATACTAATTACAATAATGACAAATTGTTCTGAACTTAAAGACTACTTATATCTAAGATGCATATTATATGCTTATTGTTTTATTGTTTTTAAATACATGGAATGTTTTCTCCTTTCTAATGTAATTCTTTTATTTTACCTGTATATTGTGAAAAAAATTTAGTTCCACATAATATAAAAAATTACACTTTAATAGGAGATATTAATCCATTTACATTTACTATAGTACTGAAAATACTTAGGTTTAGCGTTCCATGTCATGGAGTGCTCTTTTTTATTTATTCATTTTTAAAAAAGATTTAATTTGGAGGGGGGGCCATAAATTATTCATTTATTTATTTATTTAATTTTAACATCTTTATTGGACTATAATTGCTTTACAATGGTGTGTTAGTCTCTGCTTTAGAACAAAGTGAATCAGCTATACATATCCATATATCCCCATATCTCCTCCCTGTTGCGTCTCCCTCCCGCCCTCCCTATCCCACCCCTCTAAGTGGTCATAAAGCACTGAGCTGATCTCCCTCTTCTATGCAGCTCTTTCCTACTAGCTAGCTATATTACATTTGGTAGTATATATAAGTCCATGCCACTCTCTCACTTCGTCCCAGCTTACCCTTCCCCCTCCCCATGTCCTCAAGTCCATTCTCTATGTCAGCGTCTTTATTCCTGTCCTGTCCCTAGGTTCTTCCCAACCGTTTCTTTTCCTTTTCTTTTTAGAGTCCACATATATGTGTTAGCATACAGTATTTGTTTTTCTCTTTCTGACTTACTTCACTCTGTATGACACACTCTAGGTCCATCCATCTCACTACAAATAACTCAATTTCATTTCTTTTTATGGCTGAGTAATATTCCATTTTATATTGAAGATGTGCAACATCTTTTTCACCCATTCATCAGTTGATGGACACTTAGGTTGCTTCCATGTCCTGGCTATTGCAAATAGAGCTGCAATGAACATTGTGGAACATGACTCTTTTTGAATTATGGTTTTCTCCAGGTATATGCCCAGTAGTGGGATTGCTGTGTCATATGGTAGTTCTATTTTTAGTTTTTTAAGGAACCTTGATACCGTTCTCGATAGTGGCTGTATCAATTTACACTCCCACCAACGGTGCAAGAGGGTTCCCTTTTTTCCACACCTCTGCAGCATTTATTGTTTGTAGATTTTTTTGATGATGGCCATTCTTACCTGTGTGTGGTGATACCTCATTGTAATTTCGACTTGCATTTCTCTAATGATCAGTGATGTTGAGCATTCTTTCATGTGTTTGTTGGCAATCTGTATATCTTCTTTGGAGAAATGTCTATTTAGGTCTTCTGCCCATTTATGGATTGGGTTGTTTGTGTTTTTTTTTTTTTGATATTGAGCTGCATGGGCTGCTTGTAAAGTTTGGAGATTAATCCTTTGTCAGCTGCTTCGTTGGCAAATATTTTCTCCCATTCTGAGGGTGGCCTTTTCGTCTTGTTTACGTTTTCCTTTGCTGTGCAAAAGCTTTTAAGTCTCCTTAGGTCTCATTTGTTTATGTTTCTTTTTAATTTCCGTTTTCTAGGAGGTGGGTCAAAAAGGATCTTGCTGTGATTGATGTCATAGAGTGTTCTGCCTATGTTTTCCTCTAAGAGTTTGATAGTGTCTGGCCTTACATTTAGGTCTTTAATCCATTTTGAGTTTATTTTTGTGTATGGTGTTAGGGAGTCTTCTAATATCATTCTTTTACTAGTAGCTGTCCAGTTTTCCCAGCACCACTTATTGAAGAGGCTGTGATTTCTCCATTGTATATTCTTGCCTCCTTTATCAAAATTAAGGTGACCATATGTGTATGGGTTTATGTCTGGGCTTTCTCTTCTGTTCCATTGCTCTATATTTCTGTTTTTGTGCCAGTACCATACTGTCTTGACTACTGTAGCTTTGTAGTATTGTCTGAAGTCAGGGAGCCTGATTCCTCCAGCTCTGTTTTTCTTCTCAAGATTGCTTTGGCTGTTCGGGGTCTTTTGTGTTTCCATACAAATTGTGAAATTTTTTTGTTCTAGTTCTCTGAAAAATTGCATTGGTAGTTTGATAGGGATTGCGTTGAAACTGTAGATTGCTTTGGGTAGTAGAGTCATTTTCACAATGTTGATTCTTCCAATCCAAGAACATGGTATATCTCTGTATCTGTTTGTGTCGTCTTTGATTTCTTTCATCAGTGTCTTATAGTTTGTTGAGTAAACGTCTTTTGCCTCCTTAGGTAGGTTTATTCCTAGGTATTTTATTCTTTGTGTTGCGGTGGTAAATGGGAGTGTTTCCCTAATTTCTCTTTCAGAATTTTCATCTTTAGTGTATAGGAATGAAAGAGATATCTGTACATTAATTTTGTATCCTGCAACCTTACCAGTTCATTGATTAACTCTAGTAGGTTTCTGGTAGCATCTTTAGGATTCTCTGTGTATAGTATCATGTCATCTGCAAACAGTGAGAGCTTAACTTCCTCTTTTCCGATTTGGATTCCTTTTATTTCTTTTTCTTCTCTGATTGCTGCAGCTAAAAATTCCAAAAGTGTGTGGAATAATAGTGGTGAGAGTGGGCAACCTTGTCTTGTTCCTGATCTTGGTGGAAATGGTTTCACTTTTTCACCATTGAGAATGATGCTGGCTGTGGGTTTGTCATATATGGCCTTTATTATGTTGAGGAAAGTTCCCTCTATGCCTACTTTCTGGAGGGTTTTTATGATAAATGGGTGTTTAATATTGTCGAAAGCATTTTCTGCATCTATTGAGATGACCATATTGTTTTTATCCTTCAGTTTTTTAATATGGTGTATCACATTGATTTGCATGTATTGAAGAATCCTTGCATCCCTGGGATAAACCCCACTTGATCATGGTGTATGATCCTTTTAAGGCGCTGTTGGATTCTGTTTGCTAGTATTGTGCAGTGGATTTTTGCAGCTATGTTCATCAGTGAAATTGACCTGTAGTTTTCTTTCTTTGTGACATCTTTGTCTGGTTTTGGTGTCATGGAGATGGTGGTCTCATAGAATAAGTTTGGGAGAGTTCCTCCCTCTGCTATATTTTGGAAGAGTTTGAGAAGGATAGGTGTTAACTCTTCTCTAAATGTTTGATAGAATTTGCCTGTGAAGCCATCTGGTCCTGGGCTTTTGTTTGTTGGAAGATTTTTAATCACAGTCTCAAGTTCAGTGCTTGGGATTGGTTTGTTTGTAGTTTCTATTTCTTCCTGGTTCAGTCTTCGAAGGTTGTGCTTTTCTAAGAATTTGTCCATTTCTTCCAGGTTGTCCATTTTATTGGCATATAGTTGCTTGCAGTAATCTCTCATGATCCTTTGTATGTCTGCAGTGTCAGTTGTTACTTCTCCTTTTTCATTTGTAATTCTATTGATTTGAGTCGTCTCCCTTTTTTTCTTGATGAGTCTGGCTAATGGTTTATCAATTTTGTTTATCCTCTCAAGGAACCAGCTTTTACTTTTTTTGATCTTTGCTGTTGTTTCCTTCATTTCTTTTTCATTTATGTCTGGTCTGATCTTTATGATGTCTTTCCTCTGCTGACTTTGTTTTTTTTTTTTTCTTTCTTTCTGTAATTGCTTTAGGTGTAAGGTTAACTTGTTTATTTGAGATATTTCTTGTTTCTTGAGGTAGGATTGTATTGCTATAAACTTCTCTCTTAGAACTGCTCTTGCTGCATCCAATAGGTTTTGGGTCTTCATGTTTTCATTGTCATTTGTTTCTAGGTATTTTTTAATTTCCTCTTTGATTTCTTCAGTGGTGTCTTGGTTATTAAGTAGTGTATTGTTGAGCGTCCATGTGTTTTTATGTTTTACAGATTTTTTTCCTGTAATTGATATCTAGTCTGATAGCATTGTGGTCGGAAAAGATACTTGATACGATTTCAGTTTTCTTATATTTACCAAGGCTTGATTTGTGACCCAAGATATGATCTATATCCTGGAGAATGTTCCAGGAGCACTTGAGAAAAAGTGTATTCTGTTGTTTTTGGATGGAATGTCCTATAAATATCAATTAAGTCCATCTTGTTTAATGTATCATTTAAAGCTTGTGTTTCCTTATTTATTTTCATTGTGGATGATCTGTTCATTGGTGAAAGAGGGGTGCTAAAGTCCCCTACTATGATTGTGTTTCTGTCGATTTCCCCTTTTATGGCTGTTAGCATTTGTCTTATGTTTTGAGGTGCTCCTATGTTGGGTGCATAAAATTATACAATTGTTATATCTTCTTCTTGGATTGATCCCTTGATCATTATGTAGTGTCCTTCTTTGTCTCCTGTAATAGTCTTTATTTTAAAGTCTTTTTTGTCTGATATGAGAATTGCTACTCTAGCTTTCTTTTGATTTCCATTTGCATGGAATATCTTATTCCATCCCCTCACTTTCCATCTGTATGTGTCCCTATGTCTGAAGTGGGTCTCTTGTAGACCACATACATACCGGTCGTGTTTTCGGATCCATTCAGCCAGTCTATGTCTTTTGGTTGGAGCATTTAATCCATTTACATTTAAGGTAATTATTGATATGTATGTTCTTATTACCATTTTCTTAATTGTTTTGGGTTTCTTATTGTAGGTCTTTTCCTTCTCTTGTGTTTCCTGCCTAGAGAAGTTCCTTTAGCATTTGTTGTAAAGCGGGTTTGGTGGTGCTGAATTCTCTTAGTTTTGCTTGTCTGTAAAGGTTTTAATTTCTCTGTCGAATCTGAACGAGATCCTTGGTGGGTCGAGTAATCTTGGTTGTAGCTTTTCCCCTTTCATTACTTTAAATATGTCCTGCCAGTCCCTTCTGGCTTGCAGAGTTTCTGCTGAAAGTTCAGCTGTTAACCTTACGAGGATTCCCTTGTATGTTATTTGTTGTTTTTCCCTTGCTGCTTTTAATATATTTTCTTTGTATTTAATTTTTGATAGTTTGATTAATATATGTTTTGGCATGTTTCTCCTTGGGTTTATCTTGTATGGGACTCCCTGCGCTTCCTGGACTTGATTAACGATTTCCTTTCCCATATTAGGGAAGTTTTCAACTATAATCTCTTTAAATATTTTCTCAGCGTCTTTCTTTTTCTCTTCTACTTCTGGGAACCCTATATTCGAATGTTGGTGCGTTTAATGTTTTCCCAGAGATGTCTCAGATTGTCCTCAATTCTTTTCATTCTTTTTTTCTTTATTTTGCTTTGCAGTAGTTATTTCCACTATTTTATCTTCCAGGTCATTTATCCATTCTTCTGCCTCAGTTATTCTGCTATTGTTTCCTTCTAGAGAATTTTTAATTCCATTTATTGTGTTGTTCATCATTGTTTGTTTGCTCTTTAGTTCTTCTAGGTCCTTGTTAAACGTTTCTTGTCTATTCTCCATTCCTGTACCAAGATTTGGGGTCATCTTTACTATCATTACTCTGAATTCATTTTCAGGTAGACTGCCTATTTCCTCCACATTTGTTTGGTCTGGTGGGTTTTTACCTTGCTCCTTCATCTGCTGTGTGTTTCTTTGTCTTCTCATTTGGCTTTGGGGACTGTGTTTGGGGTCTCCTTTTAAGAGGCTGCAGATTCGTAGTTCCTGTTGTATTTGGTGTCTGCCCCCAGTGGCTAAGGTTGGTTCAGTGGGTTGTGTAGGCTTTCTGATGGAGGGGACTGGTGCCTGTGTTCTGGTGGGTGTGTCTGGATCTTGTCTTTCTGGTGGACAGATCCGCATCTGGTGGTGTGTTTTGGGGTGTCTGTGACCTTATTGTGATTTTCGGCAGCCTCTCTGCTAATGGGTGGGCCTGCATTCCTGTCTTGCGAGTTGTTTGGCATGGGATGTCCAGCACTGGATCTTGCTGGTCTCTGAGTGGAGCTGGGTCTTAGCGTTGAGACGGATATCTCTGGGAGAGCTTTCGCCATTTGATATTACAAGGTGCCAGAGGTCTCTGGTAGACCAATGTCCTGAACTCGGCTCTCCCACCTCAGAGGCACAGGCTTGACACCCGGCTGGAGCACCAAGACCCTGTCAGCCACACAGCTGGGGGTGAGAGCAAGAGGTAGCTTTGGTACATCTCAAAGACCACCAATGGGGTTCACTGACCATTTTCTCTCCAGAAGTGAAGAAAACAAAATTCAGACTTTGGCTAGTCAGCCACTTTGGTAGCCAGCCTCCAAGATGGACCTAATTATCCCCTAATTATCTCCCAGTCTCCATGTACCAGTGTGGCTCCTCGCACTTGAAAAGGGTTGACTGTTTAACTAATAAGAAATTGCAGAAATGACAAAGTGCAGCTTCCAAAGTTATAAAAGACATTGCAGCTTCTGCTTTGGTTTCTGCTAGATCACTCATCCTGGGGTAAGCCAGCTGCCATGTCATGAGGACACTCAAGCAGCCCTAAGGAGAGATCCATGTGGCAAGGAACTGAGGCCTCTTACCTACAGCCACGTGAGTGAGTCATCTCAGAAGTCAAAAGATTTAATTGTTTAAATTTTTGGTTGTGTTGGGTCTTCGTTGCTGCACAGGGTTTCTCCAGTTGTTACTAGAGAAGCAGGGGTCACTCATCGTTGTGGTGCACGGGCTTCTCCTTGCGGTGGTTTCTCTTGTTGTGGAGTATGGGCTCTAGGTGCATGGGCTTCAGTAGTTGTGTCATGCAGGCTCAATAGTTGTTGCTTGCAGGCTCTAGAGCACAGGCTCAGTACTTGTGGCACACGGGCTTAGTTGCTCTGCGGCATGTGGGATCTTCCCAGACCAGGGATGGAACCCCTGTTCCCTGCATTGGCAGGCAAATTCTTACCCACTGTGCCACCAGGGAAGTCCAGTGTGCTCTTTTTTAAACCTAGTCTGTTTTCATTATTTTGTATCTTAACGATTCTGTATTAAAGAAAAAAAAATAATACTCCTTTCTACCCCTCCTCTTTGAGGATTATATATGAAGAAGTATGTCTTATTTATTAACCTCAAATTTTCACCTTACTTTTAAGAAGTAATCACAATGTCAAGTATTTAATACTTTTCACTTCCACCTTGAAAAGCATGGATATTAAAGTGCTAATACAATTACCTTCCCTGGTCTATCTTTTTTAGTTTTTGTTATGTATAAAAAACAACGAAAAACATGCATGGTTTGTAAGGAAATGACAAATTTCAGAAAATTCAGCATCTGAATACACTCTAAACATAGCTTCTAGATAAAGACACAGAAAATTGCCGGATACTCAGAGGCCCCCTGTTGCCATTCTAGTGACTCCCCTTAAGGTTTAATATTGTTCTGGTATCTAACAAAAAGATAACTTTACCTGTATTTTGTATTTTATATAAATGTTATGGCACAGTAAAATCACTTTTGGATTGGGCTTTTTTATTTTATGTTGTTTGTGAATATGCCTATATGGTTGCCTGTTGTTGTGATCATGCATTGCCACTGTTGCATAGGATTCCATAATGTAAATATTTAACTATTAATTAATTTATTCCAATGTGTATTACAATATGAGTGATTTTCAGTTTGTGTCTATTGAGAACAACACTGGTATATAAATTCTAGAACTTGAGCTTTGGTGGTGTGTGTATAAATTATTGTTCAGTATACACGTAGTAGTAAAATTTTCGAGTCATAGCTTTCTTGTGTTTATCTTTTTAGATATTTCTAAATATTTTCAAAACATTTGTATGATTTTTCATCTTCAGCAGCAGTGAATGAGATTCAAGGATTATACACATTCTTGTCAAACTTGATAATACCTGTCATTTTCATTTGAACTTTCTGGTTGGTGAGTGATAATTCCAGGTATCACGCTTTTGCATTTAATTGACTACTAAGAAGCCAAGCATCTTTTGATATGTTTACTTAACATTCTGTACTCTCTTTTTTGAAATATCTTTTGGTATATTTCCCCCATTTTGCTATTCCATTATCTTCTTATTGAAGACTTCCTTTTTTTTCTTAACATCTGAAGACTTCTTATTTAGGAGTTTTTAATACATGCTTGAGATGAGTTCTTCTCTCTTTCTGTCTCTCCTTCTCTTTCTTTAGATGAGTGTCAGTTTTTAATGTTAATAACATCTAATTTGTTATTTTCCTCTTTATTTATTTAGTCTTACTTCTATTTATTTATGTAGTCTTCTTACCTGTAGCAGAACACATTATTTATTCTAAACCACAAATATGTTTTCATTTCTTCAATAAATGTAATTATTAACCTTTAAATTTAAGTTAACTTTCTAAACTAAATATGTTGTATCATAGTGAGTATTAATTTTTCTATGACAGCTGAAAGGTTACATTTATTCAGAAAATGTTGTATCAGCTTTCTTTTCATTTGCTCCTACTTCTCATTGATTCACAGTGGTAAACATCACTTCATCCATGGATCTGACTTTTCTCTGATTTCTCATGGTCATTCTCACTAATTCGTCTTGCCTCCTGAAATCTTTAGCAATCCCCTTATTCCACAGAAGCAAAAACCTTCCTTGGGCCTTTTTCCTCAGAAGATTGATTATTGCCACATTTTAAATGGGAGATTGCAATAAGTTAGGAGAAAATGCCACAAGGGTCTCTCATTTTTTTTTCACATCCTGTATCAGCCTCTGCTTGCACTCTCTGTTCAAAGATATTTGTGCAACACATTGATGGAAGATGCCACTTGTTTCTCTCCTTGGGGAAAAGACAGATTAATTACCTAACAAATAAAATAAAGAGAGTGTCTTGCTCTTTTCAAATGTTGGACAGGATTGCTTGCATCCTAATTTAAATGTTTCAGGTGACTGAAGCTTAAGATTCCTAAGCTTTAATCCATACTTGCACCATGCACAGCACCCAACAGGAGAGCTTTACATAACCCCATGAGACACTTGTGTGCAAGTGGAACAGATAAAAATATAAAACTATTGCTGTCTTTTTGTGTCATAAAAATGATTTTTTGTCTCATTTAAAATATTTTTTTCTAAAATCCAAAAACGTGTCAGGTTAAAATATTGTTATTTCAAATATGGTAACATCGAAGACCCTTCAAATTTCTTTCCAGTTTTGTTGATGATGGGATGCCGTCAGAGATATGACTTCATTAATAAACACAATAGGTAAGATTCCTTCATAGGCCTGATTGGGGAATATGAAAATAAACCCCAGAAAAATCTGGACATTTTCTAGTTCTCAAATATTGGTTAAGATGGTAGAAAGGGCCCTTCATTGTCCTATATGTTAATGCAGATCAATTGTGAGAGGTGGGGATAAAACAAGCAGCTTAAATATCCTTTATGTTTGTTGTACTACTAGTAGAAAGAGGAAGGGTCAACATGTCACCATGGTTGATATAGCAAATAAGCTGCTTGAAACTACACAGAAATGTACCTGCTTGTATTTTCTGTGCAGTTACCCTCTCTTTTGGTGTGCCCTGATACCTCCCTCAACTTATGTACCAACTCCAGCAGCATTAAGCAGAAATCCAAAGAAACCTATTCTTTGGAATTACGAGGAAGGGAAGAGTCAAACATTTTATAACATGCTGTATACAAGGATACACGTCACCATCCTTATCTATGTCGTGCCATGCATGGAGGGTCAGTAGGTTCAGGGGATTCTGGAAGCACCAAGTTCTGTGGGGTTAATCACAGTTCCATTCATGGGCAGTAAAAGAGAAGGGCCTTATCTTGGTCACTTTCTCAATGCTAGTAGCTACAAAAAGAAGAGGATAGCAGACATCTTAGGGAGAAGAACCAACATTAAATGAAATGTCCTAATTACTCTAGGCAACCTCTCATGGTGGCCTCCCATAGCTCCTCAAATCCCTACATACTTGCACAAGGGATAGTGTAATATTACTGGAGTGTCTGACTGCAGATTAACATTATTTTTGTTGAAAAAATTAAAAATAGGTTCAAGTGATAGGGTTTGAAAAGGGTTCACAGTGTGAAGGAAACTATTGTAACAATGTGGACAGAACCCTTTGGATGGATTTATCATGGTTTTTTTTTTTTTTGCTGCTTCAGAATCTGTAGTAGCGATTGGTGTGTTCCATGATACATCCCCGCTTCTTATAAGTTTTAGATGGAATACCCCATTAGGAAGAAGTGCACGTAAGGAAGATTAGTGAGTCAAACTCCTCTGCCCTCTGTCAGCAGTGGGTGCAAAGGGATTTAGACCAAGTGCTTTCATCCTTTGATTTGCAAAGTTTTCACTATATGAATGATGTTTTGTTTGTTTGCAGGTCAGGAGCCTTGGTCTCAATATCCCTGTTTAAAAAGTGTTATCACGTGTCTGCCAGAAAGAATTGCTGATGATACTGGGAAAAATTGAGAGTTATCCTTAACAATTAAGGGTTTTGTAGCAACATGGATGGACCTAGAGATTGTTATACTGAGTGAAGCAAGTCAGACACAGAAAGACAGATATCATATGATATTGCTTATATGAGGAATCTATAAAAGAAAAAAAAAAGGTACAAATGAATTTATTTACACAACAGAAATAGAATCATGGATATAGAAAACAAACTTATGGTTACCAGGGAATAAGTGGGGAAGGGATAAATTGGGAGATTGGGACTGACTTATACGCACTCCTATATATAAAATAGATAAAGACCTGCTTTATAGCACAGGGAACTCTACTCAGTGGTCTGTACTGGCGTATACGGAAAAAGAATCTTATAAAAAAAACAAGGGTTTTGGGATTATATAATAAATATAAATGTGCAAACCTTTAACATGAAAGGAAAAATCAGTTAACTCTGTGGTCCCTGTTATGGTGTAAATATTTTGTACCTCTAATTTTAAAATTTTTAAAACCCAGCTCCCATCTTGATGGTATTAGGAGGTGGGGCTTTTGGGAGGTGATTAAGTTATGAGGCCAGAGACCTCAAACATGGGATTAGTGACCTAATAAATGTAGCACACAGAAGATCTTATGCCCATTCCATGATTTCATTGCCGAGCGAGAAGACCCACATTATGAACCAGAAATTGGTCCCTCGCCAGACACTAAGTCAGCTGGCAACTTGTTCTTTTTTTAAAAAAAATAATTAGATAATTAATTAATTAATTTTTTGACTGTGTTGGGTCTTTGGTGCGGTGTGCGGGCTTCTCATTGAGTGGCTTCTCTTGTTGCGGAGCACCGGCTCTAGGCGTGTGGGTTGCAGTGTTTGTGGCTCACGGGCTCAGTAGTTGTGGCCTGTGGACTCTAGAGCACAGGCTCAGTATTTGTGGTGCACGGGCTTAGTTGTTCCATGGTAAGTGGGATCTTCCTGGACCAGGGCTCGAACCCTTGTCCCCTTTATTGGTAGGCAGATTCTTAACCACTGCACCTCCAGGGAAGCCCCTGGTTACTTGTTCTTGAACTTTTCAGCCTCAGCAATTATGAGAAAACAAAAATATTCTGTTGTTTATAAAATACCAAGTCTCTCGTATTTTGTTTTAGCAGTCAAAGAGCTGGCTGAGGAGAAATATCTGTGAGCTTGAAGACATATCAGGAGAAACCTTTAAATCTCAAAAGAAAAGAGAAAATGGGCAGGAAAGGAATCAACAGAACAGAGTAATCAATAATTGTGGAACAATGAAAAATGCTGTGACCTATACATAATGGGTATAGCAGGAGGAGAATAAAGATAATAAAGAACAGAAAATATTTTTTAAAAATGACTGAGAATCTCCCCAAATGAATGTCTGACACTAAATCCACAACATCCAAACTTAGAAGAACATATGAATAGTAAAGACAACTGACCAATATCTCTCAGGAACATCAATGCAAAAATCCTCAACAAAATATTACCAAATCGAATCCAACAATATTTTGAGAGAATTTTATATCATGAATGAGAGGAAATAATCCCAAGTATGAAAGGCTGGTTCCACATTCTAGAATCAAATAATTATATCCATCATATCAACACCTTAAAGACAATCATTAGCATATCAATAGATTCAGAAGACCTTTGAAAAAATCTAACACCCATTCTTCATAAAAACTCTCAGTTAAAGAAATAGACTGGAGCTTTCTCAAGTTGATAACAAAGATTTACAGGAAACTTTTATCTTACATCATGATTAATGGTCAAAACCATGAAGCTTTTCCACTAAGTTCAGGTAAAAGCAAGGATGTCCCCTTTCATGACTCCTTTTCCATATTTTACTCCAAGTCCTTGCTAATTCAATAAGGCACGAAAATAAATAAAACAAATACAGATTGGGTAGAAAAAAATGAAAGCAACCTAAATAAAATGTGGACCAATATACTTTATGGACACCTCACCAAAGAAAATAGACACTATGCATATAAGTATACAGAAGAATAATCCAGATTACATGCTGCCATGAAAAAGCAAATTAAAAATACAATTCCATACCACTATGTAACACTTAGAATGGCTAAAATGTGAACAATGACAAGAACAAATTCTGTAGGAGATGTGGAACAATAGGAAATGTCATTTGTCATTGGTGGAAATGAAAAATAATACAGCTACTTTGGTAGTCTGATTGACACTTGCTAGAATATTGAGCATTCCCTTACTGTACAATCCATCAAGTGTTCTCATGGATATTTACTGAAAGTAGTTTAAAACATACTTCCAGAGGAAAACCTGCATATGGATATTTATGGCACCTAATGCAATATTGCCAAAATGTGAATGAAACTAAGGTGTCCTCCAATAGGTGAATGAAATGATATAGTATTAATATATTCTGGGAATGGGATAATATTGAGCACTAAAAAAGTAAGCTATCAAGCCATATAAAGAGATGGGAATTCTTTTTTTTTTTTCTTTTGAAATATAGGTGATTTTCTTTATTTTGAAATTTAAATGTTATTGGAGTATAGTTGATTTACAATGTTGTGTTCATTTCAGCTGCACAGCAAGAGATTCAGTTACACATATGCATATATTCATTCTTTTTCAGATTCTTTTCTGATAACGGTATTCCCAGAATACTGAGTAGAGCTCCCTGTGCTATACAGTAGGTCCTTGTTGCTTATCTGTTATATATA
This sequence comes from Balaenoptera physalus, assembly GCF_965194825.1. Lineage (NCBI taxonomy): Eukaryota > Metazoa > Chordata > Mammalia > Artiodactyla > Balaenopteridae > Balaenoptera > Balaenoptera physalus. Next base: position 729,620 of record NW_028126501.1, read on the forward strand.
GTAGTATTCGTATGTTTACCCCAAGCTCCTGATTTATCCCTACCCCCCACCTCTCCCCTTTGGTAACCATAAGTTTGTTTTCCAAGTCTGTGAGTCTGCCTCTGTTTTGTAAGTTAGTTCATTTGTATCAATTTTTAGCTTCCACCTAGAAGTGATAGCATCCAATATTTGTCTTACTCTGTCTGACTTACTTCACTTAGTACAATCATCTCTAGGTCCATCCATGTTACTGCAACTGGCATTATTTTCTTCTATTTTATGGCTGAGTCATATTCCATTATATATATGTATCACATATTCTTTACCTATATTCATATGTTGATGGACATTTTGGTTGCTTCCATGTCTTCGCTATTGTAAAGAGTGTTGCAGTGAACATTGGGGAAGATGTGTCTTTTCGATTTATGCTTTCCTCCAGATATGCACACAGGAGTGAACTTGCTGGATCATCTGGTAGCTCTATTTTATTTTATTTTCCTTCATTTCATTTCAATTTCAATTTTTTTGGAATAGAGTTGATTTACAATGTTGTGTTACTTTCTGCTGCACAGCACAGTGAAGCAGTTATACATATATCCAATCCTTTTTGGATTCCTTTCCCATACAGGTCATTACAGAGTATTGAGTAGAGTTCCCTGTGCTATACAGTAAGCCCTTATTTGTTATCTCTTTTATATATAGTGGTGTGTATATGTCAATCCCAACTTCCAATTTATCCCTCCCACCTCCCCTTACTCTGGTAACCTCCATTCTGTGCTCCATAGTGGCTGTTACCAATTGGCATTGCCACCGATAGCATAGAATTGGTGGTGCAGTGGTTAAGAATCTGCCTGCCAGTTCAGGGGACACAGGTTGGAGCCCTGGCCCGGGAAGATCTCACATGCCACAGAACAAGTAAGCCTGTGCACCACAACTACTCAGTCTGCGCTCTAGAGCCCACGAGCCACAACTACTGAAGCCTGTGTGCCTGCAGCTTGTGCTCCACAACAAGAGAAGCCACCACAAAGAGAAGGCTTCGTACCACAATGGTGAGTAGCCCCTGCTTGCTGCAACTATAGAAAAGCCGCGCGCAGCAACGAAGACCCAACGCAGATTAAAAAAAAATTAAGTAGTAGGTTTCTCTTTTTTCCACACCCTCTGAAGCATTTCTTGTTTGTAGACATTGTGATGGTGGCTATTCTGAGTGGTTCCATGTGATACTTCTTTGTACATCTGATTTGCATTTGTCTAACATAAAGCAATGGTGAGTATCTTCATATGTGCTTTTTTTTTGAACAGTGTCAGTAAGATTTACTCCTTGAAAAAGGGTTATTGAAAGGTTGCCTTGTTTTGAAGTCTACTTCGATTACCTACCCCAAGACATTTTTTGAGGGCTGTTGTCAGTTACAGCTCCCCAGGCATTGTGAATATGAAGTGCGTATAAGGTCCAGTTTTAGAATTGTTGTTGTGGGAAACAGAAGGCGGCAGGGTTTCTACTGTCCCTCTCTGGTTACTGACACAACCTTAGGTGTAGGGCAAGTCCTGTTCTTGGGTATTAAATTAGAGTGGAATGTGCCTGTCCAAACATGTAAGGGCTTCTGTCCCATTCCTTCTTCCCCCTTACCCTTCATCCCCCGAACAAGTATAAACCCCTGCAAAATCACCTGTTGAGGGTTCTGTCTTGTAGAGTGGGATGACCCTTACGAAGGAGTCGGGCGGTCGGAACCCAAACACCAGGATATGTTGAGAGCAGGTGATTTTCCAAATGTCATCCAGCCCAGAGAGTCCACCATCCTTTGGGTGTCAGAGGGTTGGTTTAGTAGTGTGAGGGCACACTTAGATCTGGAGATAGTGATCCCATGCAGAGGGGACCAGGTTGCACATGTTCAAGGGGGGCGAATTAGCTGGCATATCCTCCCGAGGTCCTCAGGCGTACAACAGTCCAGCCTTGGGACCAAATTGTGTCTGTGTCCAGGGATGTGACAGTAGTACGTTCACTGCGACTAAACAAATTTAGTGATCATTTTTCTTTTCTTTAACTTAATTTTAAATTTATAATGGAGTATATAGTTGATTTATCATGTTGTGTTCATTGTTGACATACACCAACATGATTCATTTATACAGAGATAACTATATATTCTTTTTAGAATTATTTTCCCTTTGAGGTTACCAAAGGGTGTTGAGAAGAGTTCCAAGTGCTCTACAGCAGGTCCATGTTGATTACAAGTTTTCTCTCTGTAAATATGTATATACTAACTCCAACCTCATGATTTATGCCTCCAACACACCTTTCCAGTTTGGTAACCATAAGTTTGTGTTCTAAGTCTGGGACTCTGTTTCTGTGTTGTAAGATAGTACCTTTCTATCAATTTTTAGATTCCACCGATAAGTAATATCATATGATATTTTTCATTGCCTGATTTATGACACTTAATATGAATGTATGTAGGTCCTTCTGAGTGGCCCTAAATGGCCTTATTTCATTCACTTCATGGCTGAGTAATATTCCATTGTACATATCTACCATAATTTCTTTATCCATTCTTCCCTCCAAGGACTTTTAGGTAGCTTCCGAGTAGAGGCTCTTGTAAACAGGGCTGCATAAATTTTAGAGTGCCTGGGTCCTGTCAATTTACGTTTTTTCCAAGATACAAGCCCACGAGTGGAAGCGCCATATGCTCTGAAGCTCTGGTTTTTAGATTTTTAAGGAATCACCACCCACTTCTCCAGAGTGGCTGTTAGCAATTTACATTCCCACCATCAGCTTGTCAGGGTTCCCTTTTCTCCACGCCCTGTCCTGCATTTCAGGTTTTACAGTTTGTGAGGTTGGCCATTCTGACTGGTGTGAAGTGATATCTCTTTGTAGTATTAATTTACATTGCCCGCCTGTTTTGTTGGCCAAAAATGGAGTAAGGGTTTTTCCTGAATATATTAAGGAATAACGCATACGGCCTTTTTGGCAAACTGCATCATTGGCGATGTTCAGCAGCTTTGCATGTGTTTTGATGACGAGTGCAAACTACCCCTTGAAATCCCTTTCCTGCAATTCTGCCTTGCTTACAAGGCCTTTACGAATACTTGGCTCAAGAAATGACTCCATTAGAGGTGTCAATTACAACCCTGCATGTTTGTGAATTGCAGTGCCCCTGAGCACCGGTTTTCAACTTGTTTAGGGAAGCAGACACAAAGGGGCAGGATTTCTACAGACCCATTCCAGTTACTGGGGCACCTGAAGGATAGGGAAATTCTTCTTCCAGGTAGGAAACTAGAGTAGCATATGCCTGTCCAAACATCTAAGGCTTGTGTCTCATTCCATCCCGCCATTCCCCTTCTTCACCGGAAAATTCCAAGCCATGCAAAACCGGCTGTTGAGTGTGCTGCCTTCCCAAAGTGGGGAGACTCTAAGGAAAGGAGCTGGGGAACCCGAATACCAGGAGACGTGGAGATGAGGTGACTTTTCCAAACTCTTCCCGATCAGACGGAGTACCATCCTCTGGATGTGCCATGCATGTTTTAGCTGTAGGAAGGGTCCCCTGCACCTGGAGATATGGAACCCATGGAATGGGGGCCAGGCAGTATTACTCTAAAAGTGCTGCATTTGCTGTCCCATCCTCACGAAGCCTCTCAGACCAACGAGTGTAGAGCCTTAGGTCCCATCCAGCTCTGTGTCTAGATATGGTCAGTCCAGGTTGCATCACAGCCTTTGAACAAATTTTGTAAGAATTTCTCTCTCTCTCTCACTGTCTTTATTTTGTTCTTGTTATTTAATTTTATAATGGGGTATAGCTGATGTTCAATACTGTGTTTCTTCCTGCTCTACATCTATCCACTTGATTCACTTAAAGAGAGACATCAATAAATTCTTTTACAGATTCTTACCAGTCTTATATATCCTTTTCTGGTGACAACAGTGTGCTGAGTCCAGCTCTTTGAGCTATAGAGTAGGTCCTGTCGAATACCTATTTTGTTTATGGAACCGTATCTGTGCTAATTTCAACCTCCTGGTTTATGCATCACCCCGCCCCACCTTTCTCCTTTAGCAGCCATAAGTGTGTTTTCTAAATGTGAGACTCCGTTTCTGTTTTGTAATTACGTTCATGTGAAGGCATTTTTAGATACTATCTATAAGTGATACCTTATGATAAGTCTCTTTTTATGTCTGACTTATGTCACTTAGAATGATCGTACCTCAGTCTGCACGAGTTGCTGCCACTGGCCTTATTTCATTGATTTAATTGCTGAGTAATATTCCATTGTACATAAGTACCACATCTTCTTTCTCCATTTTTTCCTTCCAAGGACATGTAAGTTGTACCCAAATCGAGGTATTTCTAAACAGAGCAGCCCTAAACTTTGGGGTGCCTGTGTCTTGTCGATTTTTTGGTTTTCTCAAGATATACGCCCATGAGGGGAAGTGCTGTATGCTCTGTAGCTCTGTTTTTTAGAAGTTTTAAGATAGAGCATACACTTCTCAAGAGTGGCCGGTGGCAATTTACATCCCGCCGATCAGCATAAAAAGGCTCCGTTTTCTCCATGGCCTGTCCTGCATTTCTGGGTTTTACACTTTTTCAGCATGGGCCTTTTGACCAATGCGAAGTGAGACATTTTTATAATGCTGATTTGCATTGCCCGCTTGTTTAGTTGGCCAAAAAGAACATCTGCGTTTTTCCCAAAATTTATTCAGGAAAGAACGCAGACGCCCTTTTTGGCCAACTGCATCATTGTCGAAGTTCTGCGGAATTTCATGTGCTTTAAAGGCGAGTCCAATCTACCTGTGAAAAACTGTTTCCTGCAATTCTGTCTTGCTTTGAAATCCTCTTCGTTGCCTTACCTCAATAGATTTTTAGACGAGAGTTATCATTTATAACTCTGCAGATTTGTGAATTGCCGTGCTCCCGAGCTCCATTTTCCAAATCGCTTTTTTGGGAGCTGGCCGCAAACCCGCAGGATTGCTTCAGGCCCTATTCTGGTTCCGGGGCGCAGGCTGAGCCTGTGGTTAATTCTTCTTCCTAATGGGAAATAAGGGTTACCTCTGCCTGTCCCAACAGTTACAGCTAGCCTCTCATGGGTTCCCCCTCTTCCCATTCATCCTCAGGAAAAATTACAACCTGTACGGAACAGGAGGTTAAAGGTGCTGATTCTCCAAGTGGGGAGATTGTTAGTAATGCGGCTGGAATGGCGAACCCGAGCACCAGGAGATGAGGAATGAGGTGCGTTTCAGAAACCTTTCCCGATCACATTGTATAGCTTCCACTGGGTTTCCCATGCATTTTTTTGCTCTAAGAAGATTCCCTTGAACCTGGAGATTTGGGACCCATAGAATGGGTACCATGCACTATTACTTTAAAGGGTAGGCGTTTGCTCACCCAACCTCACCAATCCTCTCAGCCCCAAGAGTGTCCAGCCTTATATCTAATCCAGCTGTGGGTCTAGATATCGTCGATCCAGGTTGCTTCACTGTCCCTGAACGAACTTTTTACGAATTTCTCTCTCTTTCACTGTCTTTGTTGGGGGCTTTTCTGTAATCTATTTTTATAATGAGGTTTAGCTGATTTTCACTGCTGTGTTTATGCCGCTTTACACCCACTTGATTCATTTACAGAGAGATATCAATACATAGGTTTTAAGATTCTTACTAGTCAGATATACTCTTGTGCGGTGAATACGGGGCGTTGAGTCCAGTTCACTGAGCAAGGGGTAGGTGTTGTCTGTTACATATTTGGTTTATGGATCGGTATGTGTGCTAATTTCCAACCCTTGTTTTATGCCTCACCGCACCTCACCTTTCCAGTTAAGCAGCCATCCAGTGTTTTCTAAATGTGTGACTCTGTTCTGTTTTGTAATCAGGTCATGGGTAGCGATTTTTACTTTCCCTCTATAAGTGATAACCTATGATAAGTGTCTTTTTCTGTGTGACTGATTTCACTTAGAAACATCGTACCTAAATCCACTCATCATGCTGCTAGTAGCCGTATGACACTGATTTCATGGCTGAGTGATATGCCATTGTACATAAGTACCACACTTCTTTATCCATTTTTCTCTATCCTGGCATATTTAAGGTGTACTGAAGTGGAGGTTCTTGTAAACAGAGCAGGCCTAAACTTTGGGGTGCCTGTGTCTTGTTGATTTTTCGTTTTCCCATTTTATACGCCCACGAGTGGAAGGGCCCTATGCTCTCTAGCTGTGTTTTTTAGATGTTTTAGGAAAGACCATGCACTTCTCCAGAGTGGCCGTTGGCAATTTACATCCCGCCCATCAGCCTAACAAGGCTCCCTTTTCTACCTGGCCTGTCCTGCACTTCTGGTTTTTACACTTTTTTGGATGGCTTTTGGACGGATGGGAAGCGAGACTTATTTGTAGTGCTGATTTGCCTTTCCGGCTTGCTTGGTTGGCCAAAAAGGGCCTAGGCATTTTTTCCTGAATATATTCAGGAAAAAACGCATCGGCCCTTTTTGGCCAAGAGCATCATTGTCGACGTTTTGCCGCTTTTCATGTGCTCTAAAGGCGATTCGTATCTACCTCCTGAAGTCTGGGGGCTTGTCCCCGCACATTCTTCTCTAATATACAACCTCGGAACACTACCTCCAGGAAGACTCTGTTGCCCTAGTAACAAGGGTTGAGAACGTAATAATGCTGCCGCCTTGTAGCTGTTTCTCACAACAGCAGCTTTAAACCCAGTGCTAATGGTTGCTTAATAGTCACAAGGACTGCAGGGCTGTAAATGACACCTTCCCTCAAAAAATGCCCTGGGGTAGGGAATAGGCAAGAAAATTCAACACATGACAAATTTTTCAAGAAGTCAATATGAAGAGAGGAGTTGTACTCACTCTTTAAAAAAAAAAGAGGAAAAGAAAAAAAGGACATGCCTAAAGCTCAGTAAAAGGAATTATTAGCCACATGCAAATCCAACCTCCAAAAAGGTTTCAGCTCACACCAGTCAAATGACCATCAGCAAAACGTCTACAACCTATAAATGCTGAAGGGGTTTTAGAGAACTTTGTACCTTCTAGCAGCTGGTGGGATGTAAAGTGGTAACAGCATTAACGAAAACTGAATGGAGCTGCTTTAAAAGGTAAAAATTGAGCTACCAGATGATGTAGCAGGGCACCTTTTGGGCCTATAATCTAAGACCACCAGAATCGGAAAGACAGAGGCAGGCAAATGTGCACTGCAGCAATATTGAAATAGCCAAGACATGGAAGCAAAAAAAAGGCCCATAAACAGATGAATTGACAAAGAAGAAGTGGTATATGTACAGAATGGAATAGTAGCCTCGGGAAAAAAATGAAGAGTGCCATTTTCAGGACTACAAATGAGCTTAGAAATAATCATATTAGGTAAAGTAAGTCAAAAGGGAATGACAAATATACTATGATATCATTTATACAAGTTATCCTAAGATTGCTACCAATGAACATACCTCCACAGAAAAAGACACTCACAGACTTATAAAACAAACTAATGGTTAACCAAAATGAAAGGTGGAAGGATGGAAAAATTAGGATTATGGGGCTAACCTAAATAGGCTAATGTATGTTAAATGTATATAAACACTTAACATATAAACTATATAAATTTCCTGCAATTCTGCCTTGCTTTCAAATCCTCTTCGTTGCCTTCCCTCAATATATTTGTGGACGAGAGTCATCATTTATAAGTTTGAAGGTTTGTGAATTGCAGTGCCGCTGAGCTCCATTTTTCAACTCGCTTTCTTGGGAGCTGGCCGCAAAAGCGCAGTATTGCTTCAGGCCCTATTCTGGTTCCGGGCGGCAGGCTGAGCCTGTGGTTAATTCTTCTTCCTGATGGGAAAATAGAGTGTCCTTTGCCTGTCCCAACACCTAGAGCTAGTCTCTCATGGGTTCCCCCTCTTCCCGTTCATCCTCAGGACAAATTGCAACCTTTACGGAACAGGAGGTTAAAGGTGCTGATTCTCCAAGGAGGGAGATTGCTAGTAAAGCGGCTGGAATGGCGAACCCGAGCACAAGGAGATTAGAAATGAGGTGCGTTTTGGAAACCTTTCCCGATCACACGGTGTACCATCTTCTGGGTTTCTCATGCATGTTTTCGATGTAGGAAGATGCCCTTGAACCTGGAGATTTGGGACCCATGGGATGGGTACCACGCAGTATTACTTTAAAGGGTCCGCGTTTGCTCACCCAACCTCACCAAACCTCTCAGCCCCAAGAGTGTCCACCCTTATGCCTCAATCAGCTGTGGGTCTAGATATGGTCAATCCACGTGGCATCACAGCCCCTGAACGAATTTTGTAAGAATTTCTCTCTCTTTCACTGTCTTTGTTTCACGGGTTTTTAAAAGTAATTGATTTTTATAATGGGGTTTACCTGCTTTTCACTGCTGTGTTTTTGCCGCTTTACACCCACTTGAATCACTTACAGAGAGATATCAATGCATAGGTTTTAAGATTCTTACTAGTCAGATATATTCTTGGGCGGTGAATAGGGGGTGTTGAGTCCAATTCACTGAGCAAGGAATAGGTCTTGTCTATTACCTATTGGGTTTATGGAACGGTATCTGAGCTAATTTGAAACCCTTGTTTTATGCATCACCCCACCTCACCTTTCCCGTTAAGCAGCCATAGTGTGTTTTCTAAACGTGTGATTCTGTTGTGTTTTGTAATTCAGTTCAAGGGTAGCGGTTTTTACATTCCCTCTATAAGTGATATATTTTTTTTTTCGATTTAACAACTTTATTGAGATATAATTGGCATACAATAAACTTGTGGATACTTTAAATATATTATTTGATAAATGTTGACATATGTATACACCTCAGTGGCATTTCTTAATCTGAGTGACTGCAGCAAAAGTAAACAGATTGACCAAAATTGCCCCATGGTATGAGCTAATCCATCGCTTCCTTTATCAGGGCAAAACCACCCTTTTGCTATACCTTTGGTAGTAAAAATCAAGACCTACGCAAGTGAGCAGTTCTGAGTAGTTTTGGTTTAGAGCTGGGGTAGAAAGCCAGGGCTAGGGAAGACAGAATGAAATAGGGAGGTACCTGCTCGTTGTGTAGCCAAGAGCTGTCAGCTTTCCAGCCCAGGATTCGAGGCAGAGAAGTTTCCATCTGGAGATGGAGGCCCACCTTAGCTACTGAGTGCACCCTGGAACCTCCCGAGACCTGCAGGCAGGGTGGGCTGGGAGATGACCTAGTGGATAGCTCACTCAGGGGCCTCCTAATCCTGAGATATCTCCAGGGTGTTATCAGAGACCTCTGGAGGTTAAAAACAAGCCTTTCCACTTATTTACATGCAGTGCCCTTTTAGCCAAATCCTAAAACTTGCCGGACAGTGTGTGCTTATTAGGAGGAGGAGGGCCCAGGTGGATCAGGTCAGAGCCACACACACTGAGCGTGCGGGCTTTGGCCTGTGGTGGATCCTTCTCTCCACTCTCCTCTGTAAGATGGACATCACAAAAGCACCACCTCATGGGAATTTGTGAGGATTAAGTGAGGCAGTACTTCTAAATTACTGAGCGCTGAGCCCAAGGCCTGTCCAGTGTCCCCTCCGTGGGTTATCAGCTCAGGTTCCCTCCTGGCAAGGAGAGGGACTGGGCTTGGCCTTGACTCCATGGGCACGTCTACTATGCGTGAGGGGGCTACGTCCCTTCTATAAGTGATATCTTATGACATGTGTCTTATTCTATGTGACTTATTTCACTTAGAATCCTCGTACCTAAATCCACTCATCATGCTGCTACTAGCCTTATGACGTTGATTTCATGGCTGAGTGATATTCCATTGTACATAAGGACCACAACTTCTTTATCCATTTTTCTCTTTCCTGGGATATTTAAGGTGTAACGAAGTGGAGGTTCTTGTCAACACAGCAGCCCTAAACTTTGGGGTGCCTGTGTCTTGCTGATTTTTAGTTTTCCCAATTTATACGCCCATGAGTCGATGTGCCCTATGCTCTCTAAGCTGAGTTTTTTACATGTTTCAGGACACACCGTGCACTTCTCCAGAGTGGCTGTTGGCAATTTACATCCCGCCCATCAGCGTAGCCAGGCTCCCGTTTCTCCATGGCCTGTCCTGCATTTCTGGTTTTGACACTTTATTCAGCATGGCCCTTTTGACCGATGGGAAGCGAGACTTCTTTGTAGCGCTGATTTGCCTTTCCAGGTTGCTTGGTTGGCCAAAAAGGGCGTATTCGTTTTTTCCTGAATATATTCAGGAAAAAACGCATACGCCCTTTTTGGCCAAGGGCATCATTGTCGAGGTTTTGCCGCTTTTTCTGTGCTTTAAAGGCGATTCGAATCTCCCTCCTGAAATCTGTTTCCTGCAATTCTGCCTTGGTTTCAAATCCTCTTCGTTGCCTTCCCTCAATATATTTGTGGACGAGAGTCATCATTTATAAGTCTGCAGGTTTGTGAATTGCAGTGCCCCGAGCTCCATTTTTCAACTCGCTTTCTTGGGAGCTGGCCGCAAAAGCGCAGGGTTGCTTCAGGCACTATTCTCGTCCCAGGCGGCAGGCTGGGCCTGTGGTTAATTCTTCTTCCTGATGGGAAAATAGAGTGACCTGTGCCTGTCCCAACACCTAGAGCTAGTCTCTCATTGGTTCCCCCTCTTCCCGTTCATCCTCAGGACAAATTGCAACCTGTACGGAACAGGAGGTTAAAGGTGCTGATTCTCCAAGGAGGGAGATTGCTAGTAAAGCGGCTGGAATGGCGAACCCGAGCACAAGGAGATGAGAAATGAGGTGCGTTTTAGAAACCATTCCCGATCACACGGTGTACCATCTTCTGGGTTTCTCATGCATGTTTTCGATGTAGGAAGATGCCCTTGAACCTGGAGATTTCGGACCCATGGGATGGGTACCACGCAGTATTACTTTAAAGGGTCTGCGTTTGCTCACCCAAACTCACCAAACCTCTCAGCGCCAAGAGTGTCCACCCTTATGTCTCAATCAGCTGTGGGTCTAGATATTGTCCATCCAGGTGGCATCACAGCCCCTGAACGAATTTTGTAAGAATTTCTCTCTCTTTCACTGTCTTTGTTTCACGGGTTTTTAAAAGTAATTGATTTTTATAATGGGTTTTACCTGCTTTTCACTGCGGTGTTTTTCCCGCTTTACACCCTCTTGACTCACTTACAGAGAGTTATCAATACATAGGTTTTAAGATTCTTACTAGTCAGATATATTCTTGGGCGGTGAATAGGGGGTGTTGAGTCCAATTCATTGAGCAAGGAGTAGGTCTTGTCTATTACATATTGGGTTTATGGAACGGTATCTGAGAAAATTTGAAACCCTTGTTTTATGCATCACCCCACCTCACCTTTCTCGTTAAGCAGCCATAGTGTGTTTTCTAAACGTGTGACTCTATTCTGTTTTGTATTTCAGTTCAAGGGTAGCGGTTTTTACATTCCCTCTATAAGTGATATCTTATGATAAGTGTCTTTTTCTGTGTGACTTATTTCACTTAGAATCGTCGTACCTAAATCCACTCATCATGCTGCTACTAGCCTTATGACGTTGATTTCATGGCTGAGTGATATTCCATTGTACATAAGGACCACAACTTCTTTATCCATTTTTCTCTTTCCTGGGATATTTAAGGTGTAACGAAGTGGAGGTTTTGTCCACAGAGCAGCCCTAAACTTTGGGGTGCCTGTGTCTTGCTGATTTTTAGTTTTCCCAATTTATACGCCCATGAGTGGAAGTGCCCTATGCTCCCTAAGCTGAGTTTCTTAGATGTTTCAGGACACACCGTGCAGTTCTCCAGAGTGGCTGTTGGCAATTTACATCCCGCCCATCAGCGTAGCCAGGCTCCCGTTTCTCCATGGCCTGTCCTGCATTTCTGGTTTTGACACTTTATTCAGCATGGCCCTTTTGACCGATGGGAAGCGAGACTTCATTGTAGTGCTGATTTGCCTTTCTAGGTTGCTTGGTTGGCCAAAAAGGGCGTATGCGTTTTTTCCTGAATATATTCAGGAAAAAACGCATACGCCCTTTTTGGCCAAGGGCATCATTGTCGAGGTTTTGCCGCTTTTCCTGTGCTTTAAAGGCGATTCGAATCTCCCTCCTGAAATCTGTTTCCTGCAATTCTGCCTTCCTTTCAAATCCTCTTCGTTGCCTTCCCTCAATATATTCGTGGACGATAGTCATCATTTATAAGTCTGCAGGTTTGTGAATTGCAGGGCCCCTGAGCTCCATTTTTCAACTCGCTTTCTTGGGAGCTGGCCGCAAAAGCGCAGGATTGCTTCAGGCCCTATTCTGGTCCCGGGCGGCAGGCTGAGCCTGTGGTTAATTCTTCTTCCTGATGGGAAAATAGAGTGACCTGTGCCTGTCCCAACACCTAGAGCTAGTCTCTCATTGGTTCCCCTTCTTCCCGTTCATCCTCAGGACAAATTGCAACCTGTACGGAACAGGAGGTTAAAGGTGCTGATTCTCCAAGGAGGGAGATTGCTAGTAAAGCGGCTGGAATGGCGAACCCGAGCACAAGGAGATGAGAAATGAGGTGCGTTTTAGAAACCTTTCCCGATCACACGGTGTACCATCTTCTGGGTTTCTCATGCATGTTTTCGATGTAGGAAGATGCCCTTGAACCTGGAGATTTGGGACCCATGGGATGGGTACCACGCAGGATTACTTTAAAGGGTCTGCGTTTGCTCACCCAACCTCACCAAACCTCTCAGCCCCAAGAGTGTCCACCCTTATGTCTCAATCAGCTGTGGGTCTAGATATGGTCAATCTAGGTGGCATCACAGCCCCTGAACGAATTTTGGAAGAATTTCTCTCTCTTTCACTGTCTTTGTTTCACGGGTTTTTAAAAGTAATTGATTTTTATAATGGGTTTTACCTGCTTTTCACTGCTGTTTTTCCCGCTTTACACCCTCTTGACTCACTTACAGAGAGTTATCAATACATAGGTTTTAAGATTCTTACTAGTCAGATATATTCTTGGGCGGTGAATAGGGGGTGTTGAGTCCAATTCATTGATCAAGGAGTAGGTCTTGTCTATTACATATTGGGTTTATGGAACGGTATCGGAGCTAATTTGAATCCCTTGTTTTAGCATCACCCCACCTCACCTTTCCCGTTAAGCCGCCATAGTGTGTTTTCTAAACGTGTGACTCTATTTTGTTTTGTAATTCAGTTCAAGGGTAGCAGTTTTTACATTCCCTCTATAAGTGATATCTTATGATAAGTGTCTTTTTCTGTGTGACTTATTTCACTTACAATCGTCGTACCTAAATCCACTCATCATGCTGCTACTAGCCTTATGACGTTGATTTCATGGCTGAGTGATATTCCATTGTACATAAGGACCACAACTTCTTTATCCATTTTTCTCTTTCCTGGGATATTTAAGGTGTAACGAAGTGGAGGTTCTTGTCCACAGAGCAGCCCTAAACTTTGGGGTGCCTGTGTCTTGCTGAATTTTAGTTTTCTCAATTTATACGCCCATGAGTGGATGTGCCCTATGCTCCCTAAGCTGAGTTTTTTAAATGTTTCAGGACACACCGTGCACTTCTCCAGAGTGGCTGTTGGCAATTTACATCCCGCCCATCAGCATAGCCAGGCTCCCGTTTCCCCATGGCCTGTCCTGCATTTCTGGTTTTGACACTTTATTCAGCATGGCCCTTTTGACCGATGGGAAGCGAGACTTCTTTTTAGCGCTGATGTGCCTTTCCAGGTGGCTTGGTTGGCCAAAAAGGGCGTATGCGTTTTTTCCTGAATATATTCAGGAAAAAACGCATACGCCCTTTTTGGCCAAGGGCATCATTGTCGAGGTTTTGCCGCTTTTCCTGTGCTTTAAAGGCGATTCGAATCTCCCTCCTGAAATCTGTTTCCTGCAGTTCTGCCTTGCTTTCAAATCCTCTTCGTTGCCTTCCCTCAATATATTTGTGGACGAGAGTCATCATTTATAAGTCTGCAGGTTTGTGAACTGCAGTGCCCCTGAGCTCCATTTTTCAACTCGCTTTGTTGGGAGCTGGCCGCAAAAGCGCAGGATTGCTTCAAGCCCTATTCTGGTCCCGGGCGGCAGGCTGAGCCTGTGGTTAATTCTTCTTCCTGATGGGAAAATAGAGTGACCTGTGCCTGTCCCAACACCTAGAGCTAGTGTCTCATTGGTTCCCCCTCTTCCCGTTCATCCTCAGGACAAATTGCAACCTGTACGGAACAGGAGGTTAAAGGTGCTGATTCTCCAAGGAGGGAGATTGCTAGTAAAGCGGCTGGAATGGCGAAACCGAGCACAAGGAGATGAGAAATGAGGTGCGTTTTAGAAACCTTTCCCGATCACACGGTGTACCATCTTCTGGGTTTCTCATGCATGTTTTCGATGTAGGAAGATGCCCTTGAACCTGGAGATTTGGGACCCATGGGATGGGTACCACGCAGTATTACTTTAAAGGGTCTGCGTTTGCTCACCCAACCTCACCAAAACTCTCAGCCCCAAGAGTGTCCACCCTTATGTCTCAATCAGCTGTGGGTCTAGATATGGTCAGTCCAGGTGGCATCACAGCCTATGAACGAATTTTGTAAGAATTTCTCTCTCTTTCACTGTCTTTGTTTCACGGGTTTTTAAAAGTAATTGATTTTTATAATGGGGTTTACCTGCTTTTCACTGCTGTGATAATGCCGCTTTACACCCACTTGACTCACTTACAGAGAGATATCAATGCATAGGTTTCAAGATTTTACTAGTCAGATATATTCTTGGGCGGTGAATAGGGGGTGTTGAGTCCAATTCATTGAGCAAAGAGTAGGTCTTGTCTATTACAAATTGGGTTTATGGAACGGTATCTGAGCTAATTTGAATCCCTTGTTTTATGCATCACCCCACCTCACCTTTCCCGTTAAGCAGCCATAGTGTGTTTTCTAAACGTGTGACTCTATTCTGTTTTGTAATTCAGTTCAAGGGTAGCGGTTTTTACATTCCCTCTATAAGTGATATCTTATGACAAGTGTCTTTTTCTGTGTGACTTATTTCACTTAGAATCGTCGTACCTAAATCCACTCATCATGCTGCTACTAGCCTTATGACGTTGATTTCATGGCTGAGTGATATTCCATTGTACATAAGGACCACAACTTCTTTATCCATTTTTCTCTTTCCTGGGATATTTAAGGTGTAACGAAGTGGAGGTTCTTGTCAACAGAGCAGCCCTAAACTTTGGGGTGCCTGTGTCTTGCTGATTTTTAGTTTTCCCAATTTATACGCCCATGAGTGGAAGTTTCCTATGCTCCCTAAGCTGAGTTTTTTAGATGTTTCAGGACACACCGTGCACTTCTCCAGAGTGGCCGTTGGCAATTTTCATGCCGCCCATCAGCGTAGCCAGGCTCCCGTTTCTCCATGGCCTGTCCTGCATTTCTGGTTTTGACACTTTATTCAGCATGGCCCTTTTGACCGATGGGAAGCGAGACTTCTTTGTAGCGCTGATTTGCCTTTCCATGTTGCTTGGTTGGCCAAAAGGTCGTATGCGTTTTTTCCTGAATATATTCAGGAAAAAACGCATACGCCCTTTTTGGCCAAGGGCATCATTGTCGAGGTTTTGCCGCTTTTCCTGTGCTTTAAAGGCGATTCGAATCTCCCTCCTGAAATCTGTTTCCTGCAATTCTGCCTTGCTTTCAAATCCTCTTCGTTGCCTTCCCTCAATATATTTGTGGACGAGAGTCATCATTTATAAGTCTGCAGGTTTGTGAATTGCAGTGCCCCTGAGCTCCATTTTTCAACTCGCTTTCTTGGGAGCTGGCCGCAAAAGCGCAGGATTGCTTCAGGCCCTATTCTGGTCCCAGTCGGCAGGCTGAGCCTGTGGTTAATTCTTCTTCCTGATGGGAAAATAGAGTGACCTGTGCCTGTCCCAACACCTAGAGCTAGTCTCTCATTGCTTCCCCCTCTTCCCGTTCATCCTCCGGACAAATTGCAACCTGTACGGAACAGGAGGTTAAAGGTGCTGATTCTCCAAGGAGGGAGATTGCTAGTAAAGCGGCTGGAATGGCGAACCCGAGCAAAAGGAGATGAGAAATGAGGTGCGTTTTAGAAACCTTTCCCGATCACACGGTGTACCATCTTCTGGGTTTCTCATGCATGTTTTCGATGTAGGAAGATGCCCTTGAACCTGGAGATTTGGGACCCATGGGATGGGTACCACGCAGTATTACTTTAAAGGGTCTGCGTTTGCTCACCCAACCTCACCAAACGTCTCAGCCCCAAGAGTGTCCACCCTTATGTCTCAATCAGCTGTGGGTCTAGATATGGTCAGTCCAGGTGGCATCACAGCCTCTGAAAGAATTTTGTAAGAATTTCTCTCTCTTTCACTGTCTTTGTTTCACGGGTTTTTAAAAGTAATTGATTTTTATAATGGGGTTTACCTGCTTTTCACTGCTGTGATAATGCCGCTTTACACCCACTTGACTCACTTACAGAGAGATATCAATGCATAGGTTTCAAGATTCTTAGTAGTCAGATATATTCTTGGGCGGTGAATAGGGGGTGTTGAGTCCAATTCATTGAGCAAGGAGTAGGGCTTGTCTATTACCTATTGGGTTTGTGGAACGGTATCTGAGATAATTTGAAACCCTTGTTTTATGCATCACCCCACCTCACCTTTCCCGTTAAGCAGCCATAGTGTGTTTTCTAAACGTGTGACTCTATTCTGTTTTGTAATTCAGTTCAAGGGTAGCCGTTTTTACATTCCCTCTAATAGTGATATCTTATGATAAGTGTCTTTTTCTGTGTGACTTATTTCACTTAGAATCGTCGTACCTAAATCCACTCATCATGCTGCTACTAGCCTTATGACGTTGATTTCATGGCTGAGTGATATTCCATTGTACATAAGGACCACAACTTTTTTATCCATTTTTCTCTTTCCTGGGATATTTAAGGTGTAACCAAGTGAAGGTTCTTGTCAACAGAGCAGCCCTAAACTTTGGGGTGCCTGTGTCTTGCTGATTTTTAGTTTTCCCAATTTATACGCCCATGAGTGGAAGTTCCCTATGCTCCCTAAGCTGAGTTTTTTAGTTGTTTCAGGACACACCGTGCACTTCTCCAGAGTGGCTGTTGGCAATTTACATCCCGCCCATCAGCGTAGCCAGGCTCCCGTTTCTTCATGGCCTGTCCTGCATTTCTGGTTTTGACACTTTATTCAGCATGGCCCTTTTGACCGATGGGAAGCGAGACTTCTTTGTAGCGCTGATTTGCCTTTCCAGGTTTCTTGGTTGGCCAAAAAGGGCGTATGCGTTTTTTCCTGAATATATTCAGGAAAAAACGCATACGCCCTTTTTGGCCAAGGGCATCATTGTCGAGGTTTTGCCGCTTTTCCTGTGCTTTAAAGGCGATTCGAATCTCCCTCCTGAAATCTGTTTCCTGCAATTCTTCCTTGCTTTCAAATCCTCTTCGTTGCCTTCCCTCAATATATTTGTGGACGAGAGTCATCATTTATAAGTCTGCAGGTTTGTGAATTGCAGTGCCCCTGAGCTCCATTTTTCAACTCGCTTTCTTGGGAGCTGGCCGCAAAAGCGCAGGATTGCTTCAGGCCCTATTCTGGTCCCAGGCGGCAGGCTGAGCCTGTGGTTAATTCTTCTTCCTGATGGGAAAATAGAGTGACCTGTGCCTGTCCCAACACCTAGAGCTAGTCTCTCATTGGTTCCCCCTCTTCCCGTTCATCCTCAGGACAAATTGCAACCTGTACGGAACAGGAGGTTAAAGGTGCTGATTCTCCAAGGAGGGAATTTGCTAGTAAAGCGGCTGGAATGGCGAACCCGAGCACAAGGAGATGAGAAATGAGGTGCGATTTTGAAACCTTTCCCGATCACACGGTGTACCATCTTCTGGGTTTCTCATGCATGTTTTCGACGTAGGAAGATGCCCTTGAACCTGGAGATTTGGGACCCATGGGATGGGTACCACGCAGTATTACTTTAAAGGGTCTGCGTTTGCTCACCCAACCTCACCAAACCTCTCAGCCCCAAGAGTGTCCACCCTTATGTCTCAATCAGCTGTGGGTCTAGATATGGTCAGTCCAGTTGGCATCACAGCCTCTGAACGAATTTTGTAAGAATTTCTCTCTCTTTCACTGTCTTTGTTTCACGGGTTTTTAAAAGTAATTGATTTTTATAATGGGGTTTACCTGCTTTTCACTGCTGTGATTTTGCCGCTTTACACCCACTTGACTCACTTACAGAGAGATATCAATGCATAGGTTTCAAGATTCTTACTAGTCAGATATATTCTTTGGCGGTGAATAGGGGGTGTTGAGTCCAATTCATTGAGGAAGGAGTAGGGCTTGTCTATTACATATTGGGTTTATGGAACGGTATCTGAGCTAATTTGAAACCCTTGTTTTATGCATCACCCCACCTCACCTTTCCCGTTAAGCAGCCATAGTGTGTTTTCTAAACGTGTGACTCTATTCTGTTTTGTAATTCAGTTCAAGGGTAGCGGTTTTTACATTCCCTCTATAAGTGATATCTTATGATAAGTGTCTTTTTCTGTGTGACTTATTTCACTTAGAATCGTCGTACCTAAATCCACTCATCATGCTGCTACTAGCCTTATGACGTTGATTTCATGGCTGAGTGATATTCCATTGTACATAAGGACCACAACTTCTTTATCCATTTTTCTCTTTCCTGGGATATTTAAGGTGTAACGAAGTGGAGGTTCTTGTCAACAGAGCAGCCCTAAACTTTGGGGTGCCTGTGTCTTGCTGAATTTTAGTTTTCCCAATTTATACGCCCATGAGTGGAAGTGCCCTATGCTCCCTAAGCTGAGTTTTTTCGATGTTTCAGGACACACCGTGCACTTCTCCAGAGTGGCTGATGGCAATTTACATCCCGCCCATCAGCGTAGCCAGGCTCCCGTTTCTCCATGGCCTGTCCTGCATTTCTGGTTTTGACACTTTATTCAGCATGGCCCTTTTGACCGATGGGAAGCGAGACTTCTTTGTAGCGCTGATTTGCCTTTCCCGGTTGCTAGGTTGGCCAAAAAGGGCGTATGCGTTTTTTCCTGAATATATTCAGGAAAAAACGCATACGCCCTTTTTGGCCAAGGGCATCATTGTCGAGGTTTTGCCGCTTTTCCTGTGCTTTAAAGGCGATTCGAATCTCCCTCCTGAAATCTGTTTCCTGCAATTCTGCCTTGCTTTCAAATCCTCTTCGTTGCCTTCCCTCAATATATTTGTGGACGAGAGTCATCATTTATAAGTCTGCAGGTTTGTGAATTGCAGTGCCCCTGAGCTCCATTTTTCAACTCGCTTTCTTGGGCGCTGGCCGCAAAAGCGCAGGATTGCTTCAGGCCCTATTCTGGTCCCAGGCGGCAGTCTGAGCCTGTGGTTAATTCTTCTTCCTGATGGGAAAATAGAGTGACCTGTGCCTGTCCCAACACCTAGAGCGAGTCTCTCATTGCTTCCCCCTCTTCCCGTTCATCCTCAGGACAAATTGCAACCTGTACGGAACAGGAGGTTAAAGGTGCTGATTCTCCAAGGAGGGAGATTGCTAGTAAAGCGGCTGGAATGGCGAACCCGAGCACAAGGAGATGAGAAATGAGGTGCGATTTAGAAACCTTTCCCGATCACACGGTGTACCATCTTCTGGGTTTCTCATGCATGTTTTCGATGTAGGAAGATGCCCTTGAACCTGGAGATTTGGGACCCATGGGATGGGTACCACGCAGTATTAATTTAAAGGGTCTGCGTTTGCTCACCCAACCTCACCAAACCTCTCAGCCCCAAGAGTGTCCACCCTTATGTCTCAATCAGCTGTGGGTCTAGATATGGTCAATCCAGGTGGCATCACAGCCCCTGAACGAATTTTGTAAGAATTTCTCTCTCTTTCACTGTCTTTGTTTCACGGGTTTTTAAAAGTAATTGATTTTTATAATGGGGTTTACCTGCTTTTCACTGCTGTGATTTTGCCGCTTTACACTCACTTGACTCACTTACAGAGAGATATCAATGCATAGGTTTCAAGATTCTCACTAGTCAGATATATTCTTGGGCGGTGAATAGGGGGTGTTGAGTTCAATTCATTGAGCAAGGAGTAGGTCTTGTCTATTACATATTGGGTTTATGGAACGGTATCTGAGCTAATTTGAAACCCTTGTTTTATGCATCACCCCACCTCACCTTTCCCGTTAAGCAGCCATAGTGTGTTTTCTAAACGTGTGACTCTATTCTGTTTTGTAATTCAGTTCAAGGGTAGCGGTTTTTACATTCCCTCTATAAGTGATATCTTATGATAAGTGTCTTTTTCTGTGTGACTTATTTCACTTAGAATCGTCGTACCTAAATCCACTCATCATGCTGCTACTAGCCTTATGACGTTGATTTCATGGCTGAGTGATATTCCATTGTACATAAGGACCACAACTTCTTTATCCATTTTTCTCTTTCCTGGGATATTTAAGGTGTAACGAAGTGGAGGTACTTGTCAACAGAGCAGCCCTAAACTTTGGGGTGCCTGTGTCTTGCTGATTTTTAGTTTTCCCAATTTATACGCCCATGAGTGGAAGTGCCCTATGCTCCCTAAGCTGAGTTTTTTAGATGTTTTAGGACACACCGTGCACTTTTCCAAAGTGGCTGTTGGCAATTTACATCCCGCCCATCAGCGTAGCCAGGCTCCCGTTTCTCCATGGCCTGTCCTGCATTTCTGGTTTTGACACTTTATTCAGCATGGCCCTTTTGACCGATGGGAAGCGAGACTTCTTTGTAGCGCTGATTTGCCTTTCCAGGTTGCTTGGTTGGCCAAAAAGGGCGTATGCGTTTTTTCCTGAATATATTCAGGAAAAAACGCATACGCCCTTTTTGGCCAAGGGCATCATTGTCGAGGTTTTGCCGCTTTTCCTGTGCTTTAAAGGCGATTCGAATCTCCCTCCTGAAATCTGTTTCCTGCAATTCTGCCTTGCTTTCAAATCCTCTTCGTTGCCTTCCCTCAATATATTTGTGGACGAGAGTCATCATTTATAAGTCTGCAGGTTTGTGAATTGCAGTGGCCCTGAGCTCCATTTTTCAACTCGCTTTCTTGGGAGCTGGCCGCAAAAGCGCAGGATTGCTTCAGGCCCTATTCTCGTCCCAGGCGGCAGGCTGAGCCTGTGGTTAATTCTTCTTCCTGATGGGAAAATAGAGTGACCTGTGCCTGTCCCAACACCTAGAGCTAGTCTCTCATTGCTTCCCCCTCTTCCCGTTCATCCTCAGGACAAATTGCAACCTGTACGGAACAGGAGGTTAAAGGTGCTGATTCTCCAAGGAGGGAGATTGCTAGTAAAGCGGCTGGAATGGCGAACCCGAGCACAAGGAGATGAGAATTGAGGTGCGTTTTAGAAACCTTTCCCGATCACACGGTGTACCATCTTCTGGGTTTCTCATGCATGTTTTCGATGTAGGAAGATGCCCTTGAACCTGGAGATTTGGGACCCATGGGATGGGTACCACGCACTATTACTTTAAAGGGTCTGCGTTTGCTCACCCAACCTCACCAAACCTCTCAGCCCCAAGAGTGTCCACCCTTATGTCTCAATCAGCTGTGGGTCTAGATATGGTCAGTCCAGGTGGCATCACAGCCTCTGAACGAATTTTGTAAGAATTTCTCTCTCTTTCACTGTCTTTGTTTCACGGGTTTTTAAAAGTAATTGATTTTTATAATGGGGTTTACCTGCTTTTCACTGCTGTGATTTTGCCGCTTTACACCCACTTGACTCACTTACAGAGAGATATCAATGCATAGGTTTCAAGATTTTACTAGTCAGATATATTCTTGGCGGTGAATAGGGGGTGTTGAGTCCAATTCATTGAGCAAGGAGTAGGTCTTGTCTATTACATATTGGGTTTATGGAACGGTATCTGAGCTAATTCGAAACCCTTGTTTTATGCATCACCCCACCTCACCTTTCCCGTTAAGCAGCCATAGTGTGTTTTCTAAACGTGTGACTCTATTCTGTTTTGTAATTCAGTTCAAGGGTAGCGGTTTTTACATTCCCTCTATAAGTGATATCTTATGACAAGTGTCTTTTTCTGTGTGACTTATTTCACTTAGAATCGTCGTACCTACATCCACTCATCATGCTGCTACTAGCCTTATGACGTTGATTTCATGGCTGAGTGATATTCCATTGTACATAAGGACCACAACTTCTTTATCCATTTTTCTCTTTCCTGGGATATTTAAGGTGTAACGAAGTGGAGGTTCTTGTCAACAGAGCAGCCCTAAACTTTGGGGTGCCTGTGTCTTGCTGATTTTTAGTTTTCCCAATTTATACGCCCATGAGTGGAAGTGCCCTATGCTCCCTAAGCTGAGTTTTTTAGATGTTTCAGGACACACCGTGCACTTCTCCAGAGTGGCTGTTGGCAATTTACATCCCGCCCATCAGCGTAGCCAGGCTCCCGTTTCTCCATGGCCTGTCCTGCATTTCTGGTTTTGACACTTTATTCAGCATGGCCCTTTTGACCGATGGGAAGCGAGACTTCTTTGTAGCGCTGATTTGCCTTTCCAGGTTGCTTGGTTGGCCAAAAGGGCGTATGCGTTTTTTCCTGAATATATTCAGGAAAAAACGCATACGCCCTTTTTGGCCAAGGGCATCATTGTCGAGGTTTTGCCGCTTTTCCTGTGCTTTAAAGGCGATTCGAATCTCCCTCCTGAAATCTGTTTCCTGCAATTCTGCCTTGCTTTCAAATCCTCTTCGTTGCCTTCCCTCAATATATTTGTGGACGAGAGTCATCATTTATAAGTCTGCAGGTTTGTGAATTGCAGTGCCCCTGAGCTCCATTTTTCAACTCGCTTTCTTGGGAGCTGGCCGCAAAAGCGCAGGATTGCTTCAGGCCCTATTCTGGTCACAGTCGGCAGGCTGAGCCTGTGGTTAATTCTTCTTCCTGATGGGAAAATAGAGTGACCTGTGCCTGTCCCAACACCTAGAGCTAGTCTCTCATTGCTTCCCCCTCTTCCCGTTCATCCTCAGGACAAATTGCAACCTGTACGGAACAGGAGGTTAAAGGTGCTGATTCTCCAAGGAGGGAGATTGCTAGTAAAGCGGCTGGAATGGCGAACCCGAGCACAAGGAGATGAGAATTGAGGTGCGTTTTAGAAACCTTTCCCGATCACACGGTGTACCATCTTCTGGGTTTCTCATGCATGTTTTCGATGTAGGAAGATGCCCTTGAACCTGGAGATTTGGGACCCATGGGATGGGTACCACGCACTATTACTTTAAAGGGTCTGCGTTTGCTCACCCAACCTCACCAAACCTCTCAGCCCCAAGAGTGTCCACCCTTATGTCTCAATCAGCTGTGGGTCTAGATATGGTCAGTCCAGGTGGCATCACAGCCTCTGAACGAATTTTGTAAGAATTTCTCTCTCTTTCACTGTCTTTGTTTCACGGGTTTTTAAAAGTAATTGATTTTTATAATGGGGTTTACCTGCTTTTCACTGCTGTGATTTTGCCGCTTTACACTCACTTGACTCACTTACAGAGAGATATCAATGCATAGGTTTCAAGATTTTACTAGTCAGATATATTCTTGGGCGGTGAATAGGGGGTGTTGAGTCCAATTCATTGAGCAAGGAGTAGGTCTTGTCTATTACATATTGGGTTTATGGAACGGTATCTGAGCTAATTCGAAACCCTTGTTTTATGCATCACCCCACCTCACCTTTCCCGTTAAGCAGCCATAGTGTGTTTTCTAAACGTGTGACTCTATTCTGTTTTGTAATTCAGTTCAAGGGTAGCGGTTTTTACATTCCCTCTATAAGTGATATCTTATGACAAGTGTCTTTTTCTGTGTGACTTATTTCACTTAGAATCGTCGTACCTAAATCCACTCATCATGCTGCTACTAGCCTTATGACGTTGATTTCATGGCTGAGTGATATTCCATTGTACATAAGGACCACAACTTCTTTATCCATTTTTCTCTTTCCTGGGATATTTAAGGTGTAACGAAGTGGAGGTTCTTGTCAACAGAGCAGCCCTAAACTTTGGGGTGCCTGTGTCTTGCTGATTTTTAGTTTTCCCAATTTATACGCCCATGAGTGGAAGTGCCCTATGCTCCCTAAGCTGAGTTTTTTAGATGTTTCAGGACACACCGTGCACTTCTCCAGAGTGGCTGTTGGCAATTTACATCCCGCCCATCAGCGTAGCCAGGCTCCCGTTTCTCCATGGCCTGTCCTGCATTTCTGGTTTTGACACTTTATTCAGCATGGCTCTTTTGACCGATGGGAAGCGAGACTTCTTTGTAGCGCTGATTTGCCTTTCCAGTTTGCTTGGTTGGCCAAAAAGGGCGTATGCGTTTTTTTCTGAATATATTCAGGAAAAAACGCATACGCCCTTTTTGGCCAAGGGCATCATTGTAGAGGTTTTGCCGCTTTTCCTGTGCTTTAAAGGCGATTCGAATCTCCCTCCTGAAATCTGTTTCCTGCAATTCTGCCTTGCTTTCCAATCCTCTTCGTTGCCTTCCCTCAATATATTTGTGGACGAGAGTCATCATTTATAAGTCTGCAGGTTTGTGAATTGCAGTGCCCCTGAGCTCCATTTTTCAACTCGCTTTCTTGGGAGCTGGCCGCAAAAGCACAGGATTGCTTCAGGCCCTATTCTGGTCCCAGGCGGCAGGCTGAGCCTGTGGTTAATTCTTCTTCCTGATGGGAAAATAGAGTGACCTGTGCCTGTCCCAACACCTAGAGCTAGTCTCTCATTGCTTCCCCCTCTTCCCGTTCATCCTCAGGACAAATTGCAACCTGTACGGAACAGGAGGATAAAGGTGCTGATTCTCCAAGGAGGGAGATTGCTAGTAAAGCGGCTGGAATGGCGAACCCGAGCCCAAGGAGATGAGAAATGAGGTGCGTTTTGGAAACCTTTCCGGATCACACGGTGTATCATCTTCTGAGTTCCTCATGCATGTTTTCGATTTAGGAAGATGCCCTTGAAGCTGGAGATTTGGGACCCATGGGATGGGTACCACGCATTATTACTTTAAAGGGTCTGCGTTTGCTCACCCAACCTCACCAAACCTCTCAGCCCCAAGAGTGTCCACCCTTATGTCTCAATCAGCTGTGGGACTAGATATGGTCAATCCAGATGGCATCACAGCCCCTGAACGAATTTTGTAAGAATTTCTCTCTCTTTCACTGTCTTTGTTTCACGGGTTTTTAAAAGTAATTAATTTTTATAATGGGTTTTAGCAGCTTTTCACTGCTGTGTTTCTCCCACGTTACACCCACTTGACTCACTTACAGAGAGTTATCAATACATAGGTTTTAAGATTCTTACTAGTCAGATATTTTCTTGGGCGGTGAATAGGGGTTGTTTAGTACAATTCACTGAGCAAGGAGTAGGTCTTGTCTATTATATATTGGGTTTATGGAACGGTATCTGAGCTAATTTGAATCCCTTGTTTTATGCATCACCACACCTCACCTTTCCCGTTAAGCAGCCATAGTGTGTTTTCTAAACGTGTGACTCTGTTCTATTTTGTAATTCAGTTCATGGGTAGGGGTTTTTACATTCCCTCTATAAGTGATATCTTGTGATAAGTATCTTTTTCTGTGTGACTTATTTCACTTAGAATCGTCGTACCTAAATCCACTCACCATGCTGCTACTAGCCTTATGACGTTGATTTCATGGCTTAGTGATATTCCATTGTACATAAGGACGACAACTTCTTTATCCATTTTTCTCTTTCCTGGGATATATAAGGTGTAACGAAGTGGAGGTTCTTGTCAACAGAGCAGCCCTAAACTTTGGGGTGCCTGTGTCTTGCTGATTTTTAGTTTTCCCAATTTATACGCCCATGAGTGGAAGTGCCCTATGCTCTCTAAGCTGAGTTTTTTAGATGTTTCAGGACACACCGTACACTTCTCCAGAGTGGCTGTTGGCAATTTACATCCCGCACATCAGCGTAGCAAGGCCCCCATTTCTCCATGGCCTCTCCTGCATTTCTGGTTTTGACACTTTATTCAGCATGGTCCTTTTGACCGATGGGAAGCGAGACTTCTTTGTAGCGCTGATTTGCCTTTCCGGGTTGCTTGGTTGGCCAAAAAGGGCGTATGCGTTTTTTCCTGAATATATTCAGGAAAAAACGCATACGCCCTTTTTGGCCAAGGGCATCTTTGTCGAGGTTTTGCCGCTTTTCCTGTGCTTTAAAGGCGATTCGAATCTCCCTCCTGAAATCTGTTTCCTGCAATTCTGCCTTGCTTTCAAATCCTCTTCGTTGCCTTCCCTCAATATATTTGTGGACTAGAGTCATCATTTATAAGTCTGCAGGTTTGTGAATTGCAGTGCCCCTGAGCTCCATTTTTCAACTCGCTTTCTTGGGAGCTGCCCGCAAAAGCGCAGGATTGCTTCAGACCCTATTCTGGTCCCGGGCGGCAGGCTGAGCCTGCGGTTAATTCTTCTTCCTGAATGGAAAATAGAGAGACCTGTGCCTTTCCCAACACCTAGAGCTAGTCTCTCATTGGTTCCCCCTCTTCCCGTTCATCCTCAGGACAAATTGCAACCTGTACGGAACAGGAGGTTAAAGGTGCTGATTCTCCAAGGAGGGAGATTGTTAGTAAAGCGGCTGGAATGGTGAACCCGAGCACCAGGAGATGAGAAATGAGGTGCGTTTTAGAAACCTTTCCCGATCACACGGTGTACCATCTTCTGGGTTTCTCATGCATGTTTTCGATGTAGGAAGATGCCTTTGAACCTGGAGATTTGGGACCCATGGAATGGGTACCACGCAGTATTACTTTAAAGGGTCTGCGTTTCCTCACCCAACCTCACCAATCCTCTCAGCCTCAAGAGTGTCCACCCTTATGTCTCAATCAGCTGTGGGTCTAGATATGGTTAATCCACGTGGCATCACAGCCCCTGAACGAATTTTTTAAGAATTTCTCTCTCTTTCACTGTCTTTATTTCACGGGTTTTTAAAAGTAATTGATTTTTATAATGGGGTTTACCTGCTTTTCACTGTTGTGTTTTTGCTGCTTTACACCCACTTGACTCACTTACAGAGAGATATCAATGCATAGGTTTTAAGATTCTTACTAGTCAGATATATTCTTGGGCGGTGAATAGGGGGTGTTGAGTCCAATTCATTGAGCAAGGAGTAGGTCTTGTCTATTACATATTGGGTTTATGGAACGGTATCTGAGCTAATTTGAATCCCTTGTTTTAGCATCACCCCGCCTCACCTTTCCCGTTAAGCAGCCATAGTGTGTTTTCTAAACGTGTGACTCTATTCTGTTTTGTAATTCAGTTCAAGGGTAGCGGTTTTTACATTCCCTCTATAAGTGATATCTTATGATAAGTGTCTTTTTCTGTGTGACTTATTTCACTTAGAATCGTCGTACCTAAATCCACTCATCATGCTGCTACTAGCCTTATGACGTTGATTTCATGGCTGAGTGATATTCCATTCTACATAAGGACCACAACTTCTTTATCCATTTTTCTCTTTCCTGGAATATTTAAGGTGTAACCAAGTGGAGGTTCTTGTCAACAGAGCAGCCCTAAACTTTGGGGTGCCTCTGTCTTGCTGATTTTTAGTTTTCCCAATTTATACGCCCATGAGTGGAAGTGCCCTATGCTCCCTAAGCTGAGTTTTTTAGATGTTTCAGGACACACCGTGCACTTCTCCAGAGTGGCTGTTGGCAATTTACATCCCGCCCATCAGCGTAGCCAGGCTCCCGTTTCTCCATGGCCTGTCTTGCATTTCTGGTTTTGACACTTTATTCAGCATGGCCCTTTTGACCGATGGGAAGCGAGACTTCTTTGTAGCGCTGATTTGCCTTTCCAGGTTGCTTGGTTGGCCAAAAAGGGCGTATGCGTTTTTTCCTCAATATATTCAGGAAAAAACGCATACGCGCTTTTTGGCCAAGGGCATCATAGTCAAGATTTTGCCGCTTTGCCTGTGCATTAAAGGCGATTCGCATCTCCCTCCTGAAATCTGTTTCCTGCAATTCTGCCTTGCTTTCAAATCCTCTTCGTTGCCTTCCCTCAATATACTTGTGGACGAGAGTTATCATTTATAAGTCTGCAGGTTTGTGAATTGCAGTGCCCCTGAGCTCCATTTTTCAACTCGTTTTCTTGGGAGCTGGCCGCAAAAGCGCAGGAATGCTTCAGGCCCTATTCTGGTTCTGGGCGGCAGGCTGAGCCTGTGGTTAATTCTTCTTAATGATGGGAAAATAGAGTGACCTGTGCCTGTCCCAACACCTAGAGCTAGTCTCTCATTGGTTCCCCCTCTTCCCGTTCATCCTCAGGACAAATTGCAACCTGTACGGAACAGGAGGTTAAAGGTGCTGATTCTCCAAGGAGGGAGATTGCTAGTAAAGCGGCTGGAATGGCGAACCCGAGCACAAGGAGATGAGAAATGAGTTGCGTTTTAGAAACCTTTCCCGATCACACGGTGTTCCATCTTCTGGGTTTCTCATGCATGTTTTCGATGTAGGAAGATGCCCTTGAACCTGGAGATTTGGGACCCGTGGGATGGGTACCACGCAGTATTACTTTAAAGGGTCTGCGTCTGCTCACCCAACCTCACCAATCCTCTCTGCCCCAAGAGTGTCCAGCCTTATGTGTAACCCAGTCGTGGGTCTAGATATGGTCAATCCAGGTTGCTTCACTGCCCCTGAACGAAATTTTTACTAATTTCTCTCTATTTCATTTTATTTGTTGGGGTTTTTTTTGTAATTTATTTTTAGATTGGGGTTTAGCTGATTTTCACTGCTGTGTTTATGCTGCTTTACACTCACTTGACTCACTTACAGAGAGATATCAATACATAGGTTTTAAAATTCTTACTAGTCAGATATATTTTTGTGCCGTGAATAGGGAGTGTTGAGTCCAGTTCTCTGAGCAAGGGGTAGGTCTTGTCTATTACATATTGGGTATATGGAACCATGTCTGAGCTAATTTGAAACCCTTGTTTTATTCATCACCCCACCTCACCTTTCCCGTTAAGCAGCCATAGTGTGTTTTCTAAACATGTGACTCTGTTCTGTTTTGTAATTCAGTTCAAGTGTAGCTGTTTTTACATTCCCTGTATAAGTGATATCTTATGATAAGTATCTTTTTCTGTGTGACTTATTTCACTTAGAAATATTGTACTTGAATCCACTCATCATGCTGCTATTAGCCATATGACATTGATTTCATGGCTGAGTGGTATTCCATTGTACATATTAGCACAACTTCTTTATCCATTTTTCTCTATCCTGGCATATTAATGGTGTACTGAAGTGGAGGTTCTTGAAAACAGAGCAGCCCTAAACTTTGGGGTACCTGTGTCTTTTTGATTTTTATTTTTCCCAGTTTATACGCCCATGAGTGGAAGTGCCCTATGCTCTCTAGCTGTGTATTTTAGATGTTTTAGGAAACACCATACACTTCTCCAGAGTGGCCGTTGGCAAATTACATCCCGCCCATCAGCCTAACAAGGCTCCCTTTTCTCCCTGGCCTTTCCTGCATTTCTGGGTTTTACACTCTTTTAGAATGGCCCTTTTGACCCCTGGGAAATGAGACTTCTTTGTAGTGCTCATTTGCATTTCTGGCTTGCTTGGTTGGTGAAAAAAGGCGTATGCCTTTTTTCCTGAATATATTCAGGAAAAAAGGTGTTCGCCCTCCTTGGCCAAGGGCATCATTGTCGACGTTTTACCGCTTTTCATGTGCTTTAAAGGCGATTCGAATCTACCTCCTTAAATTTGTTTCCTGCAATTCTGCCTTGCTTTCAAATCGTCTTCGTTGCCTTCCCTCAATATATTTTTGGACGAGAGTGATCATTTATAATTCTGCATGTTTGTGAATTGCAGTGCCCCTGAGCTCCATTTTTAAACTCGCTTTTTTGTGAGCTGGCTGCAAAACCGCAGGATTCCTTTAGGCCTTATACTGGTTCCGTGGGGCAGGCTGAGCCTGTGGTTAATTCTTCTTTTTGATTTGAAATTAGAGTGACCTGTGCCTGTCTGAACATCTAGGGCTTGTCTCTCATTGTTTCTCCTCCTTCCCCTTCATCCTCTGGACAAATTCCAAAGTCTGTGCAACAGGATGTTGAAGGTGCTGACATCCTCAAGTGTGGAGAATGTTAGGAAAGAGGCTGGAGGGGTTAACCCGACAACCAGGGGATTAGGAGATGAGGTGCCTTTTCCAAAATCTTCCTGATCCAACCGTGTACCATCTTCTGGGTGTCACAGGCATGTTTTAGCTGTAGGAAAGCTCCCATGTATGTAAGGAGAACACCAGGGATTTTTTCAAATCAGTGTCTCCCCGAACCCCAATCTTGGGAATTTTTAAGCTACTGGTACATGTATGTTCATTAAGGGACTGGGCTGTAGGCAGAGTCCGAACTTTAGAGGATTGAAGTCTTCATGGTCAGAAACGCTCACCATCGGCCTCCTTTAGTTTCCATTTTATCTGTAGTTGATAGATGATGTCGATATAGATATCTATTGTTTTTCAGATTATTTCCCCTTAGGGGTTATTACAAAATATTGAGTATAGTACCCTGTGCTATACAGCAGTTCCTTGTTGATGATATATTTTATACATAGCAGTGTGTATATGTTAATCCGAAACTGTTAATTTATCCCTCCTCCCACCTTTCCCCTTTGGTAATAAAAAAATACAAGATTTTATACTTCTCAGAAATCTAGGAGCTGAAAGAGAGGTATCATTTTCAATGGAAAATCATTCAAAACAAGATTGAAACTTCAGCCAAGATTAGTAGATCCACATCCTTGGAAAGAAATCACTGCATTTCTCTAATGTTGACCTGACAAATACGACAAACCCCTCCACTGAACTTGCTTATAATAAAGTGATGGAAATATCAAATGGAAGTGTTAGAAATACCTTATTTTACACGAGCCTTATACACTGCTCTATGTTAACTACAGTTTGGCTCACACATCTGTTCATTGAAGTTACAATATTTGGCTCACACATATGTTCATTGAAGTTACAATATTTGGCTCACACATCTGTTCATTGAAGTTACAATGTTCTCAAATTCTGTTACTGATCCTGCAGAGTCGGCCCCAACAAGGGTCCCCCTGCCCAGTGTCATTGGAGCCAACAGATCGAGACTGAGTTTGGTTCAGAAGCAAAGGAAAACTTTATATTTTGATCAGAGAATGGAGAGGTGAGAGCGTGCGCTCCCCCGCGGGCTGTGGGCCGGGCTGCTGTGTAGGGATCCCGTCAGCGTCAGCAGGAGGGATGGGGCGGAGCTCTCGAGGTCTGGGTTGGCTGGAGCTCAGGCTCTATGTGGCGGAGTCTGCACAGGGCCCCGAGAGCTGAGGTGTCGGCCCAGCCATTTTGCACTAGGAAATCGGGTCTGAAGTGCCAGGTGTGGGACCTCTGCCTGTGGAAACCTAGGAACAAGTGAAATTAGAAAAAGCACAAAGGAAAAAAAGGTTAGACTTTATTTTATTGCCCAGATTCTATTTTTATCTCCCAGGAATTTTTAATGGGCTTTGCCGGTGACAAACCCCTCCTCTGCCTCTTGTCCCATTCCACATTCTTGGGGTGCTGAGGGTGCAGACACCTCTTCTGTAAATGCTTCGTGCTGAGTTGGGTATCCTCATACCCGGGGGGAGGGGCAGGACTTCTCCCCAGCAGCCTCCAGGTGAGGTTGATTGTCCCGAGGCCTCCTCCCTCACTGCTCGTCTGCCTGAGCACCAGCGTTGGAAGTTTTATAGATTCTAATGACCTTTAAGGGTCCAGGAAAGAGATGCACAGGGACGCTGGGGGGGCCGGTTTTACCCTGCTCCACATTGGTTCGGCCCCCTTAGGCTGACGGTTTCTGCCAGCCTAGATGCTCTGACCAGTAGTCTGTGCTTTCTTCAGTTAGGCCACTGAATTAACGTACAAACAGCACCAGGTTTCAGAGCCCTGCCTGCTCAACTCCCAGACAGTCCAGGGCCGGTGGTGATCCAGGACCATGATGGCCACTCAGTCACCGCCCTTTTGAAGTAACCAGGAGTACATCTGGTCTCATTGGCCGCCGTCACCGTGGTGTCTGTAGGCTTTTCTATGGTGGCAGCGTTATTTATGGGTCCCCTGCCAGGTTTATTAGCTCCGCTCTGGGTGCAGTAAGTCCTGCAAGCAATAGTCTGTTCCTTTGGGGCACACTCTTGTGGTTTTCTGAGAGAAGCTCCAGGTCAAGTGATGGTCACATGAGTCGTCATGGGGGCCTTTTGTCCCAGGTTGTCTCTCTGGAGGTTGGAGTTGGAGGGCCTCCTCACTCGAGGTCATTGTGCCCACGGAGCGATCCCTGCAACTTCAGGGCATGGTGGGTGTTTAGGATCACCAAGTGGCGTCCTTTACCCTTAGGAGGGAGCTGGCCTTGCGGGCTGCTCATTTCCAGGTTTTTAGATACCCCCAGTATCCTGGTCGGATGGGGTGGCTGGCCAATGCCTGGAGGGCATTCTTGCGTTGTTCCATTTCAAGTGGTCCCAGTTTTGACACTAAAACTCCAAGGGCGATTCGCCTTCGACCAGGAATGTAAAGGTCAAAGGGTTTAGCTAAATTAGGGAGGTCCAGGGCAAGGGTCTGAATTGACTGCTCTTTCCATTCTTGAAAGGCCGCTTCTGGATTCTATTCAAAAGGATCATCATCTTTTCCTTTCAGTGTTTCATATAGAGACCCAGGTATTAGACTGTAGTTAGGGATCCAGATGCAGCAAACCCCAGTCTCCCCAGGAACCCCTAAGCTGTCTTCTAGTTTTAGGAAGGGTGAGGCTGCAAATGGCTTCTTCCCTTTCCTGG
Organism: Balaenoptera physalus; assembly: GCF_965194825.1. Lineage (NCBI taxonomy): Eukaryota > Metazoa > Chordata > Mammalia > Artiodactyla > Balaenopteridae > Balaenoptera > Balaenoptera physalus. The sequence continues at coordinate 762,293 of NW_028126501.1, forward strand.
GATGGGCTTCTCCGATCTTCTGTGAGAATGAAGCCCAGGCAGGTCACCTTAGTCTGTGATATTTGAGCCTTTTTCTTGGACACCTTCTATCTTTTATTGGCTAGGTAGTCCAGAGGCCTCCTTAGTAGGGCTGGCGATCAGAATGTCGTCTGCATATTTTTTTAAAAGTTATTTATTTATTATTTATGGCTGTGTTGTGTCTTCGTTTCTGTGCGAGGGCTTTCTCTAGTTGCGGCAAGCGGGGGCCACTCTTCATCGCGGTGCGCGGGCCTCTCACTATCGCAGCCTCTCTTATTGTGGAGCACAGGCTCCAGAAGCGCAGGCTCAGTAATTGTGGCTCATGGGCCTAGTTGCTCCGCGGCATATGGGATCTTCTCAGACCAGGGCTCGAACCTGTGTCCCCTGCATTGGCAGGCAGATTCTCAACCACTGCGCCACCAGGGAAGCCCAGAATGTCGTCTGCATATTGAAGGAGGGTTCACTTCTCCAGAGGTAGATCTTTTAGGGTTTTAGCTAACGTTCCCCCAAAGATGGTGTGGGAATTTTTGAACCCCTGGGGCAGGACGGCCAAGCAGTATTGTTTTTGTTGTATGTTGAGTCCTGCCACTCACAGCCAAACTTTCTTGTGACTCTGGGACTAATGGAATACAGAAAAAGGCATCATTGAAGTCTAATACAGAATACCATGTCCTGGTGGATGGTAGAATGGCCAGCAGGGTGTAGGAATTAGGAACTACTGGATGTATATCCTCTGTGGCTTCACTGACTGTCCTGGCGTCCTTTACCAGGTCCCCAGCAGCCCACGGGGCTCTCATGGTCAGGCCCCTCCCAGGATATGGAGCTCACCTGTGCAGGTAGCCAGCAGCCCACGGGGCTCTCGTGGTTAGGCCCCTCCCAGGATATGGAGCTCACCTGTGCAGGTACCCAGCAGCCCATGGGGCTCTCATTGTCAGGCCCCTCCCAGGATATGGAGCTCACCTGGGCAGGTACCCAGCAGCCCACGGGGCTCTCGTGGTTAGGCCCCTCCCAGGATATGGAGCTCACCTGTGCAGGTACCCAGCAGCCCATGGGGCTCTCATTGTCAGGCCCCTCCCAGGATATGGAGCTCACCTGGGCAGGTACCCAGCAGCTCACGGGGCTCTCGTGGGCAGGCCCCTACCAGGATATGGAGCTCACCTGGGCAGGTACCCAGCAGCTCACGGGGCTCTCGTGGGCAGGCCCCTCCCTGGATATGGAGCTCCCTTGGACAGGTACCCCGGCAGAGCTGGGCACACAGGAACCGTGCACATAGCCCTCATTGCAGAGCACCGCCAGCACACCTGTCGCTCAGAGCTGACACAGAGCACCTCAGAGCAGGGCTTGAACTAACAAACAGCAGCTCCGACATGTCTGTGACCCTAGGCTTCACTCTGTGCAGCCTCCCTCCACCTGGTCTTCCAGGGGCTTCCACTGCAGCCGGGGCACCAGGCATCTGTCTCCACCCACCAACCCTCCTCTCCCTGACTCCTGGGTGCCTCTCATTAGGAGAGGGTCTTCTTGAAGTTGTCTTCCACTCATGGACCAGATAAAATTATTAGAAAACAAGCCAGGGCTGCCACCCCTTGTCTATCCTGACTCTCGGGACCCTACACCTGTTCCTTGGATCTGGCCGGTGCAGCAAGGCCCATTATCTGCAACTCTGAGCCCCTGAGGGGCGAGGATTGGCTGACCTGGGCAGCCTGACCTGGCCGGCCAGCCCTTCCCAGGTGTGCCTGGGTTGAGGTCAATATAAACACCCCTCCAGGCAGCAAAAGCCTCTGCAGCTGTGCCTGACGCCATATTCTCTGCCCCGTCAGCAGTCTCGGGGTTGTGCTGGTGGGAGGGAGTAGGGCCCAGGGCTCTATGAGTGGCCCCGTGTGAGTGGGGCTCTGCTGGACTTTCTGCAGGAGTTGCCGGGCTGCCACCTGCTAAAGAAGACGATGTGTCACCCATACCTGCTGCTGGAATTTCTCCCCGGGCAGAGGTGAGGAAGGAAAAAAGCAGTGGGGACCGGGACAGGAGGGGTACCTCAGTCAGGGAAATGGAAAGCTTCCAGAAGAGCGCCCGGGGCCAGGACCATCCTGGCTGGCCTGCAGGCACCAAGTCGGCCTGCGTGCTGTCGCTGGTGTGACTCCAAGCCCTTTCCTCTAGGCTTTAAAGTCTTTGCACACATTCAGGTGTTTTACCTGGGAAGGGTGGGAAAAGTTCAGCAGCAGCTGCCCTGAGGCTCAGCTCAGGTTTACTCAGAGACGCCTCCTCACGGTCCCCCAGCTTTGCAATGAGGACGCTCCTTGCAGGGGAGCTGCTGGCTGCATGGGAGACGATTCCCCACCTCTGACCAACTTCAGAATTGTTTACCACTGGAGCAAGTGCCCTGATAGGGTTTTCCTCTGTATGACCAGTGGGTTCTGTTTTTTTTTTTCTTTTTTGGTTCAAGGTAGGTTTTATTCCTCTTTTTGTATTTATAGATATAAGCATGGGAATAATTCATTCATATAAATACGTCTATGGGAAGGACAGAACTTTTTTTTGTGTTTTATGTTTTTAAATATTATTTTTTAATTTTTAAATTTTATTTTATTCATTTTTTTATACAGCAGGCTCTTATTGGTTATCTATTTTATACATATAAGTGTATATATGTCAATCCCAGGCTCGCAATTCATCCCACCACCTCCACCCTGCCACTTTCCCCCCTTGGTGACCATACATTTGTTCTCTACATCTGTGTCTCTATTTCTGCCTTGCAAACCGGTTCATCTGTACCATTTTTCTAGGTTCCACATGTATGCGTTAATATACGATATTTGTTTTTCTTTTTCTGACTTACTTCACTCTGTATGACAGTCTCTAGATCTATCCATGTCTTTACAAGTGACCCAATTTCATTCCTTTTTATGACTGAGTAATATTCCATTTTATATATGTACCACATATTTTCCATTTGTCTATCTATGGGCATTTAGGTTGCTTCCATGACCTGGCTATTGTAAATAGTACTGCAATGAACATTGTGGTGAATGTGTCTTTTTGAATTATGGTTTTCTCTGGGTATATGCCCAGTAGTGGGATTGCTGAGTCATATGGTAATTCTATTTTTAGTTTTTTAAGGAACCTCCATACTGTTCTCCATAGTGACTGTATCAATTTACATTCCCACAAATAGTGTAAGAGGGTTCCCTTTTCTCCACACCCTCTCCAGCATTTGTTGTTTGTAGATTTTCTGATGATGCCCATTCTAACTTGTGTGAGGTGATACCTCATTGTAGTTTTGGTTTATATTTCTCTAATAATTAGTGATGTTGAGCAGCTTTTCATGGGCTTCTTGGCCATCTGTATGTCTTCTCGGGACAAATGTCTATTTACCTCATCTGCCCATTTTTGGATTGGGTTGTTTGTTTTTTTACTGTTGAGCTGCATGTGCTGTTTATATATATTGGATATTAATCCTTTGTCCATTGATTCGTTTGCAAATATTTTCTCCCATTCTGAGGTTGTCTTTTCGTCTTGTTTGTAGTTTCCTTTGCTTTGCAAAAGCTTTTAGGTTTCATTTGCTCCCATTTGTTTATTTTTGTTTTTTATTCCATTACTCTAGTAGGTGGATCAAAAAAGATCTTGTTGTGATTTTTGTCAAAGAGTATTCTTCCTATGTTTTCCTCTAAGAGTTTTATAGTGTCCGGTCTTACATTTTGGTCTCTAATCCATTTTGTGTTTATTTTTTGTGTATGGTGTTAGGGAGTGTTCTAATTTCATTCTTTTACATGTAGTTGTCCATTTTTCCCAGCACCACTTATGGAAGAGACTGTCTTTTCTCCATTGTATATCCTTGCCTCCTTTGTCATAGATTAGTGGACCATAGGTGTGTAGGTTTATCTCTGGGCTTTCTTTTTTTTTCCTTTTACATCTTTATTGGAGTATCATTACTTTACAATTGTGTGTTAGTTTCTGCTGTATAAAAAAGTGAATCAGCTATATGTATACATATAACAACATATCCACTCCCTCTTGCACCTCCCTCTCACTCCCTTATCCCACCCCTTTAGGTGGTCACAAAGCACCGAGCTGATCTCCCTGTGCTATGTGGCTGCTTCCCAGTAGCTATCAATTTTACATTTGGTAGTGTATATATGTCCATACCACTCTCTCACTTTGTCCCAGCTTACCCTTCCCCCTCCCCGTGTCCTCAAGTCCTTTCTCTACGTCGGTGTCCTTAATCCTTTCCTGCCCCTAGGTTTTTCATAAACTTTTTTTCTTTTAGATTCCATATATATGTGTTAGCATACGGTATTTGTTTTTCTCTTTCTGACTTACTTCACTCTGTAGGACAGACTCTAGATCCATCCACCTCACTACAAATAACTCAGTTTTGTTTCTTTTTATGGCTGAATAATGTTCCATTGTATATATGTGCCACATCTTCTTTATCCAGTTATCTGTTGATGGACACTTAGGTTGCTTCCATGTCCTGGCTATTGTAAATAGAGCTACAATGAACATTGTGGTACATGACTCTTTTTGAATTATGGTTTTCTCAGGGTAAATGTCCAGTAGTGGGATTGCTGGGTTGTACGGTTGTTCTATTTTTAGTTTTCAAGGAACCCCCATACCGTTCTCCCTAGTGGCTATATTAATTTACATTCCCACCAACAGTGCAAGAGGGTTCCCTTTTCTCCAATAAATGCCTCTCCAGCATTTATTGTTTGTAGATTTTTTGATGATGGCCATTCTGACTGGTGTGAGGTGATACCTCATTGTAGTTTTGATTTGCATTTCTCTAATAATTAGTGATGTTCAACATCCTTTCATGTGTTTGTTGGCAACCTGTATATCTTCTTTGGAGAAATGTCTATTTAGGTCTTCTGCCCATTTTTGGATTGGGTTGTTTGGTTTTGTGATATTGAGCTACAGGAGCTGCTTTTTGGAGGTTAATCCTTTGCCATTTGCTTCATTTGAAAATATTTTCTCCCATTCTGATGGTTGTCTTTTCATCTTGCTTTTGTTTTCCTTTGCTGTGCAAAAGATTTTAAATTTCATTAAGTCCCATTTTTTTTATTTCTGTTTATATTTCCATTTCTCTAGGAGGTGGGTCAAAAAGGATCTTGCTGTGATTTATGTCATAGACTGTTCTGCTTATGTTTTCCTCTAAGAGTTTTATAGTGGCTGGTCTTACATTTAGGTCTCTAATCCATTTTGAGTTTATTTTTGTCTATGGTGTTAGGGAGTGTTCTAATTTCATTCTTTTACATGTAGTTGTCCAGTTTTCCCAGCACCACTTACTGAAGACACTGTCTTTTCTCCATTGTATACCCTTGCCTCCTTTGTCATAGATTAGTGGACCATAGGTACGTGGGTTTATCTCTGTGCTTTCTATCCTGTTCTATTGATCTATATTTCTGTTTTTGTGCCACTACCATATTATCTTGATTACTGTAGCTTTGTAATATAGTCTGAAGTCTGGAAGTCTGATTCCTCCAGCTCTTTTTTTTTCCCCTCAAGACTGCTTTGGCTATCCGGGGTCTTTTGTGTCTCCCTACAAATTTTAAGATTTTTTTTTCTAGTTCTGTAGAAAATACCATTGGTAATTTGATAGGGATTGCATTGAATCTGTAGATTGCTTTGGGTAGTATAGTCATTTTCACAATATTGATTCTTCTAATCCAAGAACATGGTATATGTCTCCATCTGTTTATATCAACTTTGATTTCTTTCATCAGTGTCTTATAGTTTTCTGAGTACAGGTCTTTTACTTCCTTAAGTAGGTTTATTCCTAGGTGTTTTATTTTTGTTGCAGTGGTAATGGGATTGTTTCCTTAATTTCTCTTTCTGTTCTTTCATTGTTAGTGTATAGGAATGCAAGCAATTTCTGTGCATTAATTTTGTATCCTGCAACTTTACCAAATTCATTGATTAGCTCCAGTGGTTTTCTGGTGGCATCTTTAGGATTCTCTATCTATGATATGATGTCATTTGCAAACAATGACAATTTTACTTCTTCTTTTCCTCTTTGTATTTCTTTTATTTCTTTTTCTTCTCTGATTGCCATGGCTAGGACTTCCAAAACTATGTTGAATAGTAGTGGTGAGAGTGGACATCCTCGTCTTGTTCCTGATCTGAGAGGAAACGTTTTCAGTTTTTCACCGTTGAGAATGATGTTTGCTGTGGGTTTGTCATATATGGCCTTTATTATGTTGAGGTAGTTTCCCTCTATGCCCACAATCTGCAGAGTTTTTATCGTAAATGGGTGTTGAATTTTCTCAAAATCTTTTCCTGCATCTATTGAGATGATCATATGGTTTTATTCTACAATTTGTTAATATGGTGTATCACATTGATTTGTGTATATTGAAGAATCCTTGCATCCCTGGGATAAAACCCACTTGATCATGGTGTTTGATCCTTTTAATGTGTTGTTCGATTCTGTTTGCTAGTATTTTGTTGAGGATTTTTACAACTATATTCATCAGTGATATTGGTGTATAATTTTCTTTCCTTGTAGTATCTTTGTCTGGTTTTGGTATCAGGGTGACGGTGGTCTCATAGAATGAGTTTGGGAGTGTTCCTTCCCCTGCAATTGTTTTGAAGAATTTGAGAAGGTTGGGTGTTAGCTCTTCTCTAAATGTTTGACAGAATTCACCTGTGATGCCATCTGGTTCTGGACTTTTGTTTGTTGGAAGATTTTTAATCACAGTTTCAATTTCATTGCTTGTGATAGGTTTGTTCATATTTTCTATTTCTTCCTGGTTCAGTCTTGGAAGGTTATCCCTTTCTAAGAATTTGCCCATTTCTTCCAGGTTGTCCATTTTATTGGCATAGAGTTGCTTGTAGTAGTCTCTTAGGATGCTTTGTATTCCTGTGGTGTCTGTTGTAACTTCTCCTTTTTCACTTCTAATTTTGTTGATTTGATTCCTCTCCCTCTTTTTCTTGAGTCTGGCTAAAGGTTTATCATTTTTGTTTATCTTCTCAAAGAACCGGCTTTTAGTTTTATTGATCTTTGCTTTCATTTTCTTTGCTTCTATTTCATTTATTTCTGCTTTGATCTTTATGATTTCTTTCATTCTACTAACTTTTGGTTTTGTTCTTCTTTCTCTAGTTCCTCTAGGTGTAAGGTTAGATTGTTTATTTGAGATTTTTCCTGTTTCTTGAGGTAGGCTCGTATTGCTATAAACTTCCCTCTTAGAACTGCTTTTGCTGCATCCCATAGGTTTTGGATCATCGTGTGTTTCTTGTCATTTGTCTCTAGGTAGTTTTTGATTTCCTCTTTTATTTCTTCAGTGATCTCTTGGTTATTTAGTAACGTATTGTTTAGCCTCCATGTGTTTGTGTTGTTTACAGTTTTGTCCCTGTTATTGATTTCTAATCTCATAGCATTGTGGTCGGAACAGCTGCTTGATATGATTTCAGTTTTCTTAAATTTACTGAGGCTTTATTTGTGACCCAAGATGTGATCTATCCTGGAGAATGTTCCATGTGCAGTTGAGAAGAACGTGTAATCTGCTGTTTTTGGATGGAATGTCCTATAAATATCAATTAACTATATCTGGTCTATTGTGTCATTTAAAGCTTGTGTTTCCTTATTAATTTTCTGTCTGGATGATCTCCACTGGTGTAAGTGAGCTGTTAAAGTCCCCTGCTATTATTGTGTTACTGTCGATTTCCTCTTTTATAGCTGTTAGCAGTTGCCTTATATATTGAGGTGCTCCTATGTTGGGTACATATATATTTATAATTGTTATATCTTCTTCTTGGATTCATCCCTTGACCGTTATGTAGTATCTTTCCTTGTCTCTTGTAACATTCTTTATTTTAAAGTCTATTTTATCTGCTATGAGTATTGCTACTCCAGCTTTCTTTTGATTTTCATTTGCATAGAATATATTTTTCCATCGCCTCACTTTCAGTCTGTATGTGTCCCTAGGTCTGAAATGGGTCTCTTGTAGACAGCATATATATGGGTCTTCTTTTTGGATCCATTCAGGGAGCCTGTGTCTTTTGGTTGGAACATTTAGTCCATTCACGTTTAAGGTAATTATTGATATGTATGTTCCTATTACTATTTTCTTAATTGTTATGGGTTTGTCTTGGTGGGTCCTTTTCTTCTCTTGTGTTTCCCACTTAGAGAAGTTCCTTTAGCATTTGGTGTAGAGCTGGTTTCATGGTGCTGAATTCTCTTAGCTTTTGCTTGTCTGTAGGGCTTATGATTTCTCTGTCAAATCTGAATGAGATCCTTGCTGGTTGGAGTACTCTTGGTTGTAGGTTCTTCCCTTTCATCACTTTAAATTTATGCCACTCCCTTCTGGCTTGTAGATTTTCTGCTGAGAAATCAGCTGTTATCCTTAAGGGATTTCCCTTGTATGTTATTTGTCATTTTTCCCTTGTTGTTTTCAATAATTTTTCTTTGTCTTCAATTTTTGTCAATTTGGTTACTATGTGTCTTGGCATTTTTCTCCTTTGATTTATCCTGACTGGGACTCTCTGCACTTCCTGGACTTGGGTGGCTATTTCTTTTCCCATGCTAGGGAAGTTTTCGACTATAATCTCTTCAAATGTATTCTTGGGTCCTTTCTCTCTCTCTTCTCCTTCTGGGACCCCTATGATGTGAATGTTGTTGCGTTTAATGTTGTCCCAGAGGACTCTTAGGGTGTCTTCATTTATTTTCATTTTTTTTCTTTATTCTGTTCCATGGCAGTGATTTCCACCTTTCTGTCTTCCAGGTCACTTATCCGTTCTTCTGCCACAGTTATTCTGCTACTGATTCCTTCTGGTGTATTTTTCATTTCAGTTATTATATGGTTCACCTCTGTTTGTTTGTTCTTTAATTCTTCTAGGTGTTTGCTCCTTAATTCTTCTAGGTCTTTGTTAAGCATTTCTTGCATCTTCTCGATCTTTGCCTCCATTCTTTTGCCAAGGTCTTGGATCATGTTCACTATCATTATTCTGAATTCTTTTTCTGGAAGGTTCCGTATCTCCACCTCATTTCGTTTTTTTTTTTTCCTAGGGTTTTATCTTGTTCCTTAATCTGGTATAAAGTCCTCTGCCTTTTCATTTTGTCTATCTTTCTGTGAATGTGGTTTTCCTTCCACAGGCTGCAGAATTGTAGTTCTTCTTGCTTCTGCTGTCTGCTCTCCAGTGGATGAGTCTATCTTAGAGGCTTGTGCAAGCTTCCTGATGGGAGGGACTGGTGGTTGGTAGAGCTGGGTGTTGCTTTGGTGGGCAAAGCTTTAATCTGCTTGTCTGCAGATTAAATAAAACTTTAATAAAAAGTTTAATCCACTTATCTGCTGATGCATGGGGCCGGGTTCCCTCCCTGTTGGTAGTTTCGCCTGAGGTGACCCAGCACTGGAGCCTACCTTGCTCTTGGTGGGGTTAATGGCGGACTCTGGGAGGGCTCACACCAAGGAGTATTTCCCAGAACTTCTGCTGCCAGTGTCGTTGTCCTCACGGTGAGCCACAGCCACAGCTACCACCTGCCTCTGCAGGAGACCCTCTAAAACTATCAGGTAGTTCTGGTCATTCTCCTATGGGGTCACTGCTCCTTCCCCTGGGTTCTGATGTGCTCACTACTTTGTGTGTGCCCTCCAAGAGTGGAGTATCTAAGTGGAGTTGAGACTCTGAGACTCTGCGTGGAGTCGCACAGACTCTGGGTCCTGTGAAGCTTCGATGCTTTGTGGTTCTAGAAATCCTATAGGAGACGGTCCACAGCAGGTGAAGCTATTGCTGTCAGTTGAGGTGGTGAAGCCAAAGATCTGCAGTTCCGACTAGAGGTGCCGATGTACATACAGGACAAAATCATCTCGTGTGAATGTAGTTCAGGCATGTTTAAGATGAATGGAGCCATGTTAATGCCTACCATATTCTATCTTGAGCCTCTCCTCAGGGACCCCCTCCTCAGTTCCTGAGGCTCCTGTAAGTCATGTACAGGGGACTGGAGAGTGGGCTCTGTCCAATCTGAGCCCTGAGTTACCCTGTGTGTATCTTAGGATACTTTGTATTTCTGTGGGGTCTGTTGTAACATCATCTCTTTCATTTCAGATTTATTTGGGCCCTCTCTTTTTAAAAAAACATACTACTGTTGTCTTTTATTCTTTACAGAAGTTTAATAAGTGTTTGATCTACCTTGACTTACTCTATGTATACTTTTTGCAGTGAGATTTTTACTTTTCTTTGTTTTCTTGTTACTATCAATAATTAGTGAGACTTCTTTTAAGCTACCTTCAACATTGATTATAAAGCTGCTTTATTAGTGATGACAGAGCCTTAATGGAAGTCATGTTCTGGTTGTAAATTAGAATGCAATGTGCCAGCAAAAAGCCCCTTAAGTTTATTTCTCATTACTTCTTGTTCTTTTTTTAATTTAATTTTTATTTTTTATCAGAGCAAATTTGATTACAATGTTTTGTTTGTTCTAGGTGTGCAAGATGTGGTTCTTTCACACATATACATATATCTATTCTTCTTTGGATCATTTTCCCAAGTAGGTTATGATACAATGTTGAGTAATCTTCTTTCGGTATTATGTAGGTCTTTGGTGATTACACATTTCACATTTGTTTCTATATCTATGTTAACCCCAATATCCTAATGTATCCAATCCTCACACCTTTCCATTTGGTGAACCATAAGTTAGTTTAGTGAATCTGTGATTGCATTTCTCTGTGGAAATATCTTCATTGGTATCAATTTTTAGCTAAGATCTATAAGTGATATTATAGGATATGTGTCTTTTGCTTTCTGACTTAGTACAATTTGCCTGATTGCCTCAAGAATCATACATGGTGCTGCAAATGGCATTGTTTTATTTTTTTCCCTGGCTAATATTCCATCTGTACGTGTGCCAGTTCCTCTTTGGCCATGCAACTCTTGATGGACTTTTTGGTTGCATCCATGTCTTGGCTATTGTAATACTGCTGCAATACACATTTGCTTGCCTGTGTCTTTCCAGTTCTATCTTCTTATGTTATAGTCCAAGGAGTGGGCTTGCTGTATCATATGGTAAGTCAGTGTGTACGTTTTAAAGGCACCACCATTCAGTTCTCATTAGTGGCTCTTTCCAGGTTACGTCCAACTTAAAGTTGAGGGTATGCATTTCTCCAAAACACCTTCAGTATTTATTGTTTGTACTTTTCTTGCTGAGGGTTATTCTGATAGGTGTGAGCTGATACCCTTTGTGGTTGAATTTGCATGTATCCCATAAGCTGTTGAAATTGAGCTTGAAAGCATGTCCTTTTTATTTATCAAACAGTGATTACAGCTTAGTTCTTCAAGGTGTTTTCTTAAAGTATGTGTCACATTTTGAAAATTTTTGGCCATTACCTCCCTCGAGACATTTTGAGGGCAGTTTTCATTTACAGCCCTGCATTACTTGTTCATATGAAGTGACCATTAGCACAGGCTTTAAAGCTGCTTTTGCACGTAATGGCCAGAGGGCGGCAGCCTTTCTACGTTCCCCACTCTTGTAACTAGGGAAACAGACCTTCCGGCCTGTGGTGTTCCTCGGTTATAAATTAGAGTGCAATGTGCCCGGATAAACCCACAAATGCTGATGTCTCCTTACTTTTGTTTGTTTTTTTTTAAATTTAATTTATATTTAGTATTGGAGTAATATTCCATTGTGTACATGGACCACTTCTTCTTGGTGCATTCCTCGGTTGATGGACATTTTCATTGCTTCCAAGTGTTGGCTATGGTAAATATTGCTGGAGTGAAGGATTGCCAGCCTGTGACTTTTTGATTCTCATTTTCTCAGGTGATAGGTCCAGCAGTGGTTTTGATTGATTGACTGGTAGCTCAATGTTTCCCTTTTCAAAGCACCTACATTGTGTTTTCATTAGTGACTCTTTACATGCCCCCCCTTACAACCGAGGGTACGCATTTCTCCACATTCCCTTCAGCATTTATTTTTTGCAGCATTTTTGCTAATGGCCATTCAGACTGCTGTGAGCTGATAGGTATTTGTAATATGGGTATGCATGTCGTTAAATATTCTAAAATTTATCATTTTTCCACGCCTTTTTCTTTTCTGTTAAAAGAAAAAAGAAAAAAAAAGTGTGAGTACAATATTCGTCTTGAAAGTGTCTTCCTGGAACGTTGCCCTCTTTTGAATTTTTTGGTCAATTTTCAACCCCAGGATTGTTTTGAAATGTAGGTGTCATTTACAGGCCAGCAATGAGTGTGAATATTTAGGGACCATTAGCACTAGGTTTAACCTGCTGTTGTTCGAAACGGCCACAAAGCAGCAGCATTTCTCCATTACCAAATCTGGTTACTAGGGCAGCAGAGCCGTTCTGGAAGTCGTTTTCCTAGGTTGTAAATTTCAATGGAATGGGCTGGAAAACGCCCCATAAGTTTATGTCTGATTACTTCTTTTTCATTGTTTTAATTTTTGAAATCAGGGTAATCGTTAGAATGTTGTTTGTCCAAGGTGTACACACTCTGGTTCATTTACAGATTATTTATATCTATTTATGTAGAGATCCTCTTCCCATGTAAATTATTACGGAGTGTTCTGTAGACCTCCCTTGTTATATGGTCGGTCTTTTTGTAATATGTATATAATATGTATTTGGATCATATACATATCATATAGTAACACGAATCTTCATTTATCCATTCCCCCCACCTTTCCCTTTAGATGAGCAAAGTTGGTTTTCTAAGTTTGTGAGTGTATTTCTCTGTGAATTGTGTTCATTTGTGTCAGTTATTAGATAACGCCTATAAGTGATATCATAGGATATAAGTCTTTTGCTTTCCAACTTACCTCATGATTTGTGATTATCTCCAGCCTCATTTGTGGTGCCTCAAAGAGCAGGGTTTCATTCTTTTCCATGGCTAATATTCCATTGTGTACCTGGACCACTTATTCTATATCCATTCACTTGTTGATGGACATTTTTATCGCTTCACTGCCTTGGCTATTGTGAATAATGCTGCACTGCAGCTTTTGCAACCTGTGTCTTCTCGATACTTGTCTTCTCAGGTGAGAGGTCCAATGGTGCACCTGCTGGATTGAATGGTACCTAAATTTTTACTTTTAAACGCAGCTCTTTTCTGTTCTCATTACTGGCTGTTAACCACTTTGCATCTCACCAGCAGCTAGAGGATACACAATTCTCTACAACTGCATCAGCATTTATGGTTTGTAGACTTTTTGCTGATGGTCAGTCAACTGGTGTGATTGGAAACCCTTTTGTTGATTAGATTGCATGAGTCTAATAATTCCTGAGGTTGAGCCTTAATCCTTTCTCCTTTTTTTTAAAGACAGTGAGTAATACTTACCTCTTCGTAGTATTTTATTGAAAAATTTGCCTGTATTAAATTTTTTTGTCCGTTCCCTACCTCAGCACAATTTTTGACGGCAGGTGTCCTTTACAGCCCTGAGTCCTTGTGAATTTTAAGTGACCATTAGCTGTGGGTTTCTCTTGCGGGAAACGGCCACAAGGCAGCAGCATTTCTCCTTTACCAAATCTGGTTACTATGGCAACAGAGCCTTACTGGAAGTGGTGGTCTAGGTTGCAAATTAGAATGGAATGTGCGAGGAAAAAGCCCTTTAAGTTTATGTCTCATTACTTCTTGTTCGTATTTTTAAGTTAATTTTTATTTTTTGTCACAGCAAACTTGATTACAATGTTTTGTTTGTTCTAGGTGTGCAAGATGTGGTTCTTTCACACATATACATATATCTATTCTTCTTCGGATCCTTTTCCCATGTAGGTTATGACACAATGTAGAGTAGTCTTCTCTTGGTATTCTGTAGGTCTTTGGTGATTATATATTTCACATGTGTTTGTATGTCTCTGTTAACCTCAATATGGTAATGTATCCAATCCTCACACCTTTCCATCTGGTGAACCATAAGTTTTTTAATGAATCTGTGATTGCCTTTCTCTGTGGAAATATCTTCGTTTGTATCAATTTTTAGGTAACACCTATATCTGATATGATAGGATATGTATCTTTCACTTTCTCACTTACTACAAGTTGTGTGATTACCTCTAGACTCATCTATGGTGCTGCAAATGGCATTGTTTCATTTTTTCACTAGCTCATATTCCATCTGTACATGTAGCAGTTCTTCTTTGTCCACCCATTTGTCAGTGGACTTTTTGGTTACTTCCATATCTTGGCTATTGTAATAGTATGCATTGCAGATTTGCCTGCCTGTGTCCTTCCAATTCTGTCTTCGTCGGTTATAGGTCCAGGAATAGGTCTGCTAGGTCATATGGTAGCTCAGTGTTTACCTTTTAAAGGTACCTCCATTCTGTTATCATTAGTGGCTCTTTCCAGGTTACGTCCCACTTAAAGTTGAGGGTATGCATTTCTCCACAGCACCTTCAGCATTTATTATTTGTAGTTTTTGCTGATGATTATTCTGACGGGTGTGAGCTGACACCTCTTTACGGTTGAATTTGCATGTGTCTCATATTCCGTTGCAATTGAGCTTTAAGGCAAGTCATTTTTATTTTTCAAGCTGTAATTACAGCTTAGTTCTTCAAAGTGGTTTCTTAAAGTATGTGTCAAATTTTGAAATGTTTTGGCCATTACCTCCCTCAAGACATTTTGAGGGCAGGTTTCATTTTCAGCCCTACAGTACTTGTTCATATGAAGTGATCATTAGCACAGGCTTTAAACTGCTTTTGCAGGTAACGGCCACAGGGCTGCTACCTTTCTACATTCCCCACGCTGATACTAGGCAAACAGACTTTACGGCCAGTGGTGTTCCTCGGTTGTAAATTAGAGTAGAATGTGCCCAGATAAACACACAAAAGCTGATGTCTCCTAACTTTTGTTGGATTTTTAAATTTAATTTATATTTATTATTGGAGTTAATATTCTATTTTGTACATGGACCACTTCTTGGTGCATTCCTCTGTTGATGGACATTTTCATTGCTTCCAAGTGTTGCCTATGGTGAATATTGCTGGAGTGCAGGATTGCCAGCCTGTGACTTTTTGATTCTCATTTTCTCTGGTGATAGGCCCAGCAGTGGGTGTGATTGATGGACTGGTCACTCAGTGTTTACTTTTTCAAAGCACCTCCAATGTGTTTTTATTAGTGGCTTTTACAACGTCCCCCTTAGAACCGAGGGTACGCATTTCTCCAAAATCGCTTCAGCATTTATTGTTTGCACCATTTTTGCTGATGGCCATTCTGACTGCTGTGATCTGATAGGTATTTGTAATTTGGGTTTGCATATCTTTCAAAATTCCTAAGATTCATCATTTTTCCACATATTTTTCTTTTATCAAAAGAAAAATCTGTGAGCACAATATACCTCTTGAAATTATCTTCTTCTAAGTTTGCCCTCTTTTGAATTTTTTGTTCGATTTTTGACCCCAGAATTTTTTTGGAGGGCAGGTGTCATTTACAGAACTGCCAGTTGGTGAATATTTAGTGACCGTTTGCAATGGGTTTAAAGCTGCTGTTGTGGGAAACGGCCAAAAGGAGGCAGCCATTCCCCAATCTAGGTACTAAGGCAGCAGAGCCTTTCTGGAAGTCGTTGTCTTAGGTTGTAAATTAGAATGGAGTTTGCCAGGTGAAATCCCCATAAGTTTATGTCTCATTAGTTCTTATTCGTTTTTTTTTCCAAACACACACACTGTATTTTATTTTTATAAGAGATAAATAGACTGACATCAAGCATTGTACATGGATGATCACAACAAAAGCAACAATGATTGCAATTACGAAACATGAAACACACTCAGACTATGTCAAAATATTGACATTCAGTCCAGTAATCCTTCACTGTAGCAGCTGCTTTACTTTGCAGTGAAAATTGATTTGTATATTCTTTGCCTCTGAGTCCTTGTGGGATTTTTTTTTAATTCAAACAGAAAGTAACAAAAATTATACTTATCGTCATCAGTTCACTCAGTCCCATGTAATTAATTTTTTTTTTCATCTTGATCTTTTGTTAGCACTTTTATGAGTTCATTAGTTTTATCATTAGAGTTCTGAAAATGCTTATTTATTCAGTTCAGCAGTACAGTAGAGTTACCAGAAACCTGTACTTGTCAGAGTCTTTTCCATGAATTTCATAAAGATGAAACCCTTTTATAGGAACATATTTGCAAAAGCATCAGAGTACACCCAGAACTGTCTGTAAATGACAAGACTTAAAAATGACCATGGTTAAAGATTTGATGAAAGTTTATAATAATGCAGTTGACAAGAAAATTAGTTATTTCTGAGATATACATTTTAAAGTAATAACTAGGATTATGAATTATAACATTATACCAGAACATATAAGATTTTTAGAAATTTCATGTAATGTCTGAAACATTTATATTAACATATTTCCATACAAAAAAACGAATGAAAGTTTAGTATTAGTTGTTTTGTTTGTTTTTGTATACTGCAGGTTCTTATCAGTCATCAATTTTATACACATCAGTGTATACATGTCAATCCCAATCGCCCAATTCAGGACGACACCATCCCCACCCCACCACATTTTGCCCCCCGTGGTGTCCATGTGTCTGCGCTCTACATCTGTGTCTCAACTTCTGCCCTGCAAACTGGCTCATCTGTACCAATTTTCTAGGTTCCACGTACCTGCGTTAATAAACGATATTTGTTTTTCTCTTTCTGACTTACTTCACTCTGTATGACAGTCTCTAGATCCATCCACGTCACAACAAATGACTCAATTTGGTTCCTTTTTGTGGCTGAGAAATATTCCATTCTATATATGTACCACAACTTCTTTATCCATTCGTCTGTTGATGGGCATTTAGGTTGCTTCCATAACCAGGCTATTGTAAAGAGTGCTGTAATAAACATTCGGGTGCATGTGTATTTTTGAATTATGGTTTTCTGTGGGTGTATAACCAGTAGTGGGATTGCTGGGTCATATGGTAGCTCAATGTTCACATTTTTAAGGCACCTCCATTCTGTTCTCTTTAGTGGCTCTTTCCAAGTTACATCCCACTTAAAGTTCAGGGTATGCATTCCTCCACAACACCTTCAGCATTTAATGTTTGTAGTTTTCTTGCTGACGGTTATTTTGACAAGTGTGAGCTGCTACCTCTTTGTGGTTGAATTCACATGTGCCTCATAATCCGTTGAAATTGAGCGTTAAGGCATGTCCTTTTTATTTTTCAAGCTGTGATTACCCCTTAGTTCTTCAAAGTGTTCTCTTAAAGTATGTGTCACATTTTGAAATGTTTTGGCCATTACCTCCCTCAAGACATTTTGAGGGCAGGTTTCATTTACAGTCCTGCAGTACTTGTTCCTAGGAAATGACCATTAGCACAGGCTTTAAAGGTGCTTTTACAGGTAACTGCCAGAGGGTGGCAGCCTTTCTATGTTCCCCACCCTGGTACTTATGGAAAAACCCTTGTGTCCTGTGGTGTTTCTCGGTTATAAATTAGAGTGGAGTGTGCCCGGACAAACACACACAAGCTGATGTCTCCTTACTTTTGTTGCTTTTTTAAATTTAATTTTTATTTTTTATTGGAGTAATTTTCCACTGTGTACGTGGACCACTTCTACTTTGTGCATTCCTCGGTTGATGGACATTTTCATTGCTTCCAAGTGTTGGCTGTGGTAAATATTGTTGGAGTGCAGGATTGCCAGCCTGTGGCTTTTTGATTCTCATTTTCTCAGGTGATAGGCCCAGCAGTGGGTGTGATTCATTGACTGGTAGCACCGTGTTTCCCTTTTCAAAGCACCTTCTTTGTGTTTTCATTAGTGGCTCTTACCACGTCCCCCTTAGAATCCAGGGTGCACATTTCTCCACAATCGCTTCAGCATTTATTGTTTGCAGCATTTATTCTAATGGCCCTTCTGGCTGCTGTGAGCTGATAGGTTGTCGTAATTTGGGTTTGCATGTCTTTGAAAATTCATAAAACTCATCATTTTTCTCCACCGTTTTCTTTTCTGTTAAAAAGAAGGAAACAATTGGGAGTACAATATAACTCTTAAAATTGTGTTCTTGGAAGGATGCCCTCTTTTGAAATTTTTGGTCGATTTTCCACCCCAGAATTTTTTTAGAAAGCAGGTGTCTTTTACCGAACTGCAAGTTTGGTGAATATTTAGTGACCTTTAGCAATGGGTTTAAAGCTGCTGTTGTGGGAATTGGCCTCAGGCAGGCAACATATCTCCATTCCCATATCTGGGTACTAGGGCAGCAGAGCCTTTCTGGAAGTCGTGTTTCTAGTTTGTAAATTACATTGGAATGTGCATGGAGAAACCCCCATAAGTGTATGTCTCATTATTTCTTCTTGGTTTTAAATTTTTTTTTAATTGGGGTAAAGCTTAGAATATTGTTTGTCCGAGGTGTACACAATCTGGTTCATTTGTACATTATATTTGTCTACTCAAGTACAGATGCTCTTCCCATGTAAAATGTTACTGAGGGTTCTGCAGACCTCCCTTGTTATATGGTTGGTGTTTTTGAGATATGTATATAATATGTGTTTGTATACATATAGTAACACTAATCTTAATTTATCCATTCCCCCCACCTTTCCTTTTAGATGAGCATAGTTTGTTTTCTAAGTGCGTGAGTGTCTTTCTCTGTGGAAATATGTTCATTTGTGTCAGTTATTAGATAATGCCTATAAGTGATATCATAGAATGTAGGTCTTTTGCATTCCGACTTAACTCATGTTTCGTGATTATCTCCAGACTCCTTTGTGGTGCCTCAGAGAGCAATGGTTCATTGTTTTCCATGGCTATTATTTCATTGTGTACATGGACCACTTCTTCTTTATCCATTCACCTCTTGTTGGACATTTTGATTGCTTCACTGTCTTGGCTATTGTTAATAAGGCTGTACTGCAGCTTTTGCAGCTTGTGTCTTCTCGATACTAATCTTCTCAGGTGAGAGGTCCAATGGTGCGCCTGCTAGATTGAATGGTACCTCCATTTTTACTTTTAAACAAAGATCCTTTCTGTTCTCATTATTGGCTTTTACCTCTTTACGTCTCACCAGCAGGTAGAGGGTACACAGTTCTCTAAAACCCCGTCAGCATTTATTGTTTGTAGACTTTTTGCTGATGATCAGTCGACTGGTGTAAGTTGAAACTTTTTGTAGATTAGATTTCATGGGTCTAACACTCCCTGAGGTTGAGCTTTTATCCATTTTCCTTTTTGTTTAAAAGTGTGTGAGTAAAACTTAACTCTTCATACTCTCTTCTTGAAACATTTGCCTGTTTTGAATTTTTTTGTCCATTCCCTACTTCAGCTCAGTTTTTTAGGGCAGGTGTCCTTTACAGCCCTGAGTCCTTGTGAAAGTTAAGTTACCATTAGCTGTGAGTTTAAAGCTGCTCTTGCAGGAAATGGCCACAAGGTGGCATCATTTCTCCTTTACCAAATTTGGTAACAGGGGAAACAGAGCCTTAATGGAAGTGGTGTTCTAGGTTGTAAATTAGAATGGAATGTGCCAGGAAAAAGCCCTTTATATTTATGTCTCAGTACTTGTTGTTCATATTTATAATTTACTTTTTATTTTTTATCCAAGCAAATTTGATTACAATGGTTTGTTTGTTCTAGGTATGCAAATGTGGTTCTTTCACACATATACGTGTATCTATTCTTCCTCGCATCCTTTTCCCATGTAGGTTATGACACAAAGTTAAGTAGTCTTCTCCTGGTCTTCCGTACGTCTTTGGTGATTATATATTTCACATGGTTTGTATATCTCTGTTAACCCCAATATGGTAATGTATCCAATCCTCATGCCTTTCTCTTTGGTGAACCATAAGTTTTTTAATGAATCTGTGATTGCCTTTCTCTGTGGAAATATCTTCATTGGTATCAATTTTTAAGTAACTCCTAAAAGTGATATGATAGGATATGTGTCTTTTACTTTCTCACTTACTACAGGTGGTGTGATTATGTCTAGACTCATCTATGGTGCTGCAAATGGCATTGTTTCATTTTTTTCACTAGCGAATATTCCATCTATACATGGAGGAGTTCTTCTTTGTCCACCCATCTGTTGGTGGACTTTTTGGTTACCTCCATATCTTGGCTATTGTAATACTGTGCAATGCAGATTTGCCTGCCTGTGTCTTTCCAATTCTCTCTTCTTAGATTATTGGTCGAGGAGTGGGCCTGCTGGATCATATGGTAGCTCAATGTTTACCTTTTCAAGGCACCTCCATTCTGTTCTCATTCATGGCCCTTTCCAAGTTATGTCCCCCTTGAAGTTGAGGGTATGCATTTCTCCACAACAGCTTCAGCATTTATTGTTTGTAGTTTTCTTGCTGATGGTTTTTCTGACAAGTGTGAGCTGATACCCCTTTGTGGTTGAATTCGCATGTGCCTCATAATCCTTTAAAACTGAGCTTTAAGGCATATCCTTTTTATTTTTCAAGCTGTGATTACCCCTTAGTTCTTCAAAGTGTTCTCTTAAAGTATGTGTCACATTTTGAAATGTTTTGGCCATTACCTCCCTCAAGACATATTGAGGGCATGTTTCATTTACAGTCCTGCATTACTTCTTCCTATGAAATGACCATTAGCACAGGCCTTAAAGCTGTTTTTGCAGGTAACTGCCAGAGGGTGGCAGCCTTTCTATGTTCCCCACCCTGGTAACTAGGGAAATGCCCTTGCGGCCTGTGGTGTTTCTCGGTTATAAATTAGAGTGGAGTGTGCCCGGAAAAACACACACAAGCTGATGTCTCTTTACTTTTGTTGGATTTTTAAATTAAATTTTTATTTTTTATTGGAGTAATTTTCCAGTGTGTACGTGGACCACTTCTACATTGTGCATTCCATGGTTGATGGACATTTTCTTTGCTTCCAAGTGTTGGCTATGGTAAATATTGTTGGAGTGCAGCATTGCCATCCTGTGGCTTTTTGATTCTCATTTTCTCACGTGATAGGCCCAGCAGTGGGTGTGATTGATTGACTGATAGCACCGTGTTTCCCTTTTCAAAGCACCTTCTTTGTGTTTTCATTAGTGGCTCTTACCACGTCCCTCTTATCATCGAGGGTACGCATTTCTCCACAATCGCTTCAGCATTTATTGTTTGCAGCATTTATGCTAATGGCCCTTCTGGCTGGTGTGAGCTGATAGGTTTTTTTACGTTGGGTTTGCATGTCTTTGAAAATTCATAAAACTCATCATTTTTCTCCGCCGTTTTCTTTTCTGTTACAAAAATGAAACATTTGGGAGTACAATATAACTCTTGAAATTGTCTTCTTGGAAGCTTGCCCTCTGTTTAATTTTTGGTCGATTTTCCACCCCAGAATTTTTTTAGAGAGCAGGTGTCATTTACCGAACTGCAAGTGTGGTGCATATTTAGTGACTTTTAGCAATGGGTTTAAAGCTGCTGTTGTGGGAAGTGGCCTCAAGCAGGCAGCATTTCTGCATTCCCAAACCTGGGTACTAGGGCAGCAGAGCCTTTCTGGAAGTCGTGTTCCTAGGTTGTAAATTACATTGGAATGTGCATGGAGAAACCCCCATAAGTTTATGTCTCATTATTTCTTCTTGGTTTTAAATTTTTTTTTTAATTGGGGTAAAGCTTAGAATATTGTTCGTCCTAGGTGTACACAATCTGGTTCATTTGTACATTATATATGTCTATTCAAGTACAGACCCTCTTCCCATGTAAAATGTTACAGAGGGTTCCGCACACCTCCCTTGCTATATGGTCGGTCTTTTTGAGATATGTATATAATATGTGTTTGTATACATATAGTAACACTAATCTTAATTTATCCATTCCCCACACCTTTCCTTTTAGATGAGCATACTTTGTTTTGTAAGTCAGTGAGTGTCTTTCTCTGTGGAAATATGTTCTTTTGTGTCAGTTATTAGATAACGCCTGTAAGTGATATCATAGAATATAGGTCTTTTGCTTTCGGACTTACCTCATGTTTCGTGATTATCTCCAGACTCATTTGTGGTGCCTCAGAGAGCAATGGTTCATTGTTTTCCATGGCTAATATTCCATTGTATACATGGACCACTTCGTCTTTATCCATTTATCTGTTGTTGGACATTTTGATTCCTTCACTGTCTTGGCTATTGTGAATTAGGCTGCACTGCAGGTTTTGCATCCTGTGTCTTCTCGATTCTTGTCTTCTCCGGTGAGAGGTCCAATGGTGCGCCTGCTGGATTGAATGGTACCTCCATTTTTACTTTTAAACACAGCTCCTTTCTGTTCTCATTATTGGCCGTTACCCCTTTACGTCTCACCAGAAGGTAGAGGGTACACAGTTCTCTAATACCCCTTCAGCATTTATTGTTTGTAGACTTTTTGCTGATGTTCAGTCGACTGGTGTAAATTGAAACTTTTTGTAGATTAGATTGCATGGGTCTAACACTCCGTGAGGTTGAGCTTTTATCCATTTTCCTTTTTTTTAAAAGAGCGTGAGTTAAACGTTAATATTCACACTCTCTTCTTGAAACATTTGCCTGTTTTGAATTTTTTGTCCATTCCCTACTTCAGCACAATTTGTTAGGGCAGGTGTCCTTTACAGCCCTGAGTCTTTGAGAATGTTAACTGACCATTAGCTGTGAGTTTAAAGCTGCTCTTGCAGGAAACGGCCAAAAGGTGGCATCATTTCTCCTTTACCAAATTTGGTAACTGGGGAAACGAAGCCTTAATGGAAGTGGTGTTCTAGGTTGTAAATTAGAATGGAATGTGCCAGGAAAATGTCCTTTATGTTTATGTCTCATTACATCTTGTTCATATTTATAATTTACTTTTTATTTTTTATCCAAGCAAATTTGATTACAATGGTTTGTTTGTTCTAGGTGGGCAAATGTGGTTCTTTCACACATATACGTGTATCTATTCTTCCTCGCATCCTTTTCCCATATAGGTTATGACACAATGTTGAGTAGTCTTCTCCTGGTCTTCCGTACGTCTTTGGTGATTATATATTTCACATGGTTTGTATATCTCTGTTAACCCCAATATGGTAAATTATCCAATCCTCCTCCCTTTCTATTTGATGAACCATAAGTTTTTTAATGAATCTGTGATAGCCTTTCTCTGTGGAAATATCTTTATTAGTATCAATTTTTATGTAACTCCTAAAAGTGATATGATAGGATATGTGTCTTTTTCTTTCTCACTTACTACAGGTGGTGTGATTACGTCTAGACTCATCTATGGTGCTGCAAATGGCATTGTTTCATTTTTTTCACTAGCGAATATTCCATCTATACATGGAGGAGTTCTTCTTTGTCCACCCATCTGTTGGTGGACTTTTTGGTTACCTCCATATCTTGGCTATTGTAATACTGTGCAATGCAGATTTGCCTGCCTGTGTCTTTCCAATTCTCTCTTCTTAGATTATAGGTCGAGGAGTGGGCCTGCTGGATCATATGGTAGCTCAATGTTTACCTTTTTAAGGCACCTCCATTCTGTTCTCATTTGTGGCCCTTTCCAAGTTACGTCCCCCTTGAAGTTGAGGGTATGCATTTCTCCACAACAGATTCAGCATTTATTGTTTGTAGTTTTCTTGCTGATGGTTTTTCTGACAAGTGTGAGCTGATACCTCTTTTTGGTTGAATTCTCATGTGCCTCATAATCCGTTGAAACTGAGCTTTAAAGCATATCCTTTTTATTTTTCAAGCTGTGATTACCCCTTAGTTCTTCAAAGTATTCTCTTAAAGTATGTGTCACATTTTGAAATGTTTTGGCCATTACCTCCCTCAAGACATATTGAGGGCATGTTTCATTTACAGTCCTGCATTACTTCTTCCTATGAAATGACCATTAGCACAGGCCTTAAAGCTGTTTTTGCAGGTAACTGCCAGAGGGTGGCAGCCTTTCTATGTTCCCCACCCTGGTAACTAGGGAAATGCCCTTGCGGCCTGTGGTGTTACTCGGTTATAAATTAGAGTGGAGTGTGCCCGGACAAACCCACACAAGCTGATGTCTCTTTACTTTTGTTGGATTTTTAAATTTAATTTTTATTTTTTATTGGAATAATTTTCCACTGTGTACGTGGACCACTTCTACTTTGTGCATTCCTCGGTTGATGGACATTTTCATTGCTTCCAAGTGTTGGCTATGGAAAATATTGTTGGAGTGCAGGATTGCCAGCCTGTGAGTTTTTTTTTTAATATTTATTTATTTATTTATTTATTTATTTATTTATTTATTTATTTTTGGCAGTGTTGGATCTTCGTTTGTGCGCGAGGGCTTTCTGTAGTTGCGGCGAGCGGGGGCCACTCTTCATCTCGGTGCGTGGGTCTCTCACTATCGCGGCCTCTCTTGTTGCGGAGCACAGGCTCCATGCGCGCAGGCTCAGTGGTTGTGGCTCACGGGCCCAGTTGCTCGGCGGCATGTGGGATCTTCCCAGACCGGGGCTCGAACCCGTGTGCCCTGCATTGGCAGGCAGACTCTCAACCACTGCACCACCAGGGAAGCCCCAAGCCTGTGACTTTTTGATTCTCATTTTCTCACGTGATAGGCCCAGCAGTGGGTGTGATTGATTGACTGGTAGCACCGTGTTACCCTTATCAAAGCACCTTCTTTGTGTTTTCATTAGTGGCTCTTACCACGTCCCCCTTAGAATCGAGGGTACGCATTTCTCCACAATCGCTTCAGCATTTATTGTTTGCAGCATTTATGCTAATGGCCCTTCTGGCTGGTGTGAGCTGATAGGTTTTTGTACTTTGGGTTTGCATGTCTTTGAAAATTCATAAAACTCATCATTTTTCTCTGCCATTTTCTTTTCTGCTAAAAAAAGGAAACAGTTGGGAGTACAATATAATTCTTGAAATTGTCTTCTTGGAAGCTTGCCCTCTGTTAAATTTTTTGGTCGATTTTCCAGCCCAGAATTTTTTTAGAGAGCAGGTCTCATTTCCCGAACTGCAAGTGTGGTGCATATTTAGTGACCTTTAGTAATGGGTTAAAAGCTGCTGTTGTGGGAAGTGGCCTCAAGCGGGCAGCATTCCTCCATTCCCAAATCTGGGTACTAGGGCAGCAGAGCCTTTCTGGAAGTCGTGTTCCTAGGTTGTAAATTATATTGGAATGTGCATGGAGAAACCCCCATAAGTTTATGTCTCATTATTTCTTCTTGGTTTTAAAAATTTTTTTATTTGGAGTAAAGCTTAGAATATTGTTTGTCCGAGGTGTACACAATCTGGTTCATTTGTACATTATATATGTCTATTCAAGTACAGATCCCTTTCCCATGTAAAATGTTACAGAGGGTTCCGCACACCTCCCTTCTATATGGTAGGTCTTATTGAGATATGTATATAATATGTGTTTGTATACATATAGTAACACTAACCTTAATTTATCCACTCCCCCCACCTTTCCTTTTAGATGAGCATAGTTTGTTTTCTAAATCTGTGAGTGTCTTTCTCTTTGGAAATATGTTCATTTGTGTCAGTTATTAGATAACGCCTGTAAGTGATATCATAGAATATAGGTCTTTTGCTTTCGGACTTACCTCATGTTTCGTGATTATCTCCAGACTCATTTGTGGTGCCTCAAAGAACAATGGTTCATTGTTTTCCATGGCTAATATTCCATTGTGTACATGGACCACTTCTTCTTTATCTATTCACCTGTTGTTGGACATTTTGATTCCTTCACTGTCTTGGCTATTGTGAATAAGGCTGCACTGAAGCTTTTGCGGCCTGTGTCTTCTCGATTCTTGTCTTCTCCGGTGAGAGGTCCAATGGTGCGCCTGCTGGATTGAATGGTACCTCCATTTTTACTTTTAAACACAGCTCCTTCCTGTTCTCATTATTGGCCGTTACCCCTTTACGTCTCACCAGCAGGTAGAGGGTACACAGTTCTCTAAAACCCCGTCAGCATTTATTGTTTGTAGACTTTTTGCTGATGGTCAGTCGACTGGTGTAAGTTGAAACTTTTTGTAGATTAGATTTCATGGGTCTAACACTCCCTGAGGTGGAGCTTTTATCCATTTTCCTTTTTTTTTAAAAGAGCGTGAGTAAAACGTTAATATTCATACTCTCTTCTGGAGACATTTGCCTGTTTTGAAATTTTTGTCCATTCCCTACTTCAGCACAATTTTTTAGGGCAGGTGTCCTTTACAGCCCTGAGTCCTTGTGAATGTTAAGTGACCATTAGGTGTGAGTTTAAAGCTGCTCTTGCAGGAAACGGCCACAAGGTGGCATCATTTCTCCTTTACCAAATTTGGTAACTGGGGAAACAGAGCCTTAATGGAAGTGGTGTTCTAGGTTGTAAATTAGAATGGAATGTGCCAGGAAAAAGCCCTTTATGTTTATGTCTCATTACTTGTTGTTCATATTTATAATTTACTTTTTATTTTTTATCCAAGCAAATTTGATTACAATGGTTTGTTTGTTCTAGGTGGGCAAATGTGGTTCTTTCACACATATACGTGTATCTATTCTTCCTCGCATCCTTTTCCCATATAGGTTATGACACAATGTTGAGTAGTCTTCTCCTGGTCTTCCGTACGTCTTTGGTGATTATATATTTCACATGGTTTGTATATCTCTGTTAACCCCAATATGGTAAATTATCCAATCCTCATCCCTTTCTATTTGATGAACCATAAGTTTTTTAATGAATCTGTGATTGCCTTTCTCTGTGGAAATATCTTCATTAGTATCAATTTTTATGTAACTCCTAAAAGTGATATGATAGGATATGTGTCTTTTACTTTCTCACTTACTACAGGTGCTGTGATTACGTCTAGATTCATCTATGGTGCTGCAAATGGCATTGTTTCATTTTTTTCACTAGCGAATATTCCATCTATACATGGAGGAGTTCTTCTTTGTCCACCCATCTGTTGGTGGACTTTTTGGTTACCTCCATATCTTGGCTATTGTAATACTGTGCAATGCAGATTGGCCTGCCTGTGTCTTTCCAATTCTCTCTTCTTAGATTATAGGTCGAGGAGTGGGCCTGCTGGATCATATGGTAGCTCAATGTATACCTTTTTAAGGCACCTCCATTCTGTTCTCATTTGTGGCCCTTTCCAAGTTACGTCCCCCTTGAAGTTGAGGGTATGCATTTCTCCACAACAGCTTCAGCATTTATTGTTTGTAGTTTTCTTGCTGATGGTTTTTCTGACAAGTGTGAGCTGATACCTCTTTTTGGTTGAATTCGCATGTGCCTCATAATCCGTTGAAACTGAGCTTTAAGGCATATCCTTTTTATTTTTCAAGCTGTGATTACCCCTTAGTTCTTCAAAGTGTTCTCTTAAAGTATGTGTCACATTTTGAAATGTTTTGGCCATTACCTCCCTCAAGACATATTGAGGGCATGTTTCATTTACAGTCCTGCATTACTTCTTCCTATGAAATGACCATTAGCACAGGCCTTAAAGCTGTTTTTGCAGGTAACTGCCAGAGGGTGGCAGCCTTTCTATGTTCCCCACCCTGGTAACTAGGGAAATGCCCTTGCGGCCTGTGGTGTTTCTCAGTTATAAATTAGAGTGGAGTGTGCCCGGACAAACCAACACAAGCTGATGTGTCTTTACTTTTGTTCAATTTTTAAATTTAATTTTTATTTTTTATTGGAGTAATTTTCCACTGTGTACTTGGACCACTTCTACTTTGTGCATTCCTCAGTTGATGGACATTTTCATTGCTTCCAAGAGTTGGCTATGGTAAATATTGTTGGAGTGCAGGATTGCCAGCCTGTGACTTTTTTTTTTAATATTTATTTATTTATTTATTTATTTATTTATTTATTTATTTTTGGCAGTGTTGGATCTTCGTTTGTGCGCGAGGGCTTTCTGTAGTTGCGGCGAGCGGGGGCCACTCTTCATCTCGGTGCGTGGGTCTCTCACTATCGCGGCCTCTCTTGTTGCGGAGCACAGGCTCCATGCGCGCAGGCTCAGTGGTTGTGGCTCACGAGCCCAGTTGCTCGGCGGCATGTGGGATCTTCCCAGACCGGGGCTCGAACCCGTGTGCCCTGCATTGGCAGGCAGACTCTCAACCACTGCACCACCAGGGAAGCCCCAAGCCTGTGACTTTTTGATTCTCATTTTCTCAGGTGATAGGCCCAGCAGTGGGTGTGATTGATTGACTGGTAGCACCGTGTTACCCTTATCAAAGCACCTTCTTTGTGTTTTCATTAGTGGCTCTTACCACGTCCCCCTTAGAATCGAGGGTACGCATTTCTCCACAATCGCTTCAGCATTTATTGTTTGCAGCATTTATGCTAATGGCCCTTCTGGCTGGTGTGAGCTGATAGGTTTTTGTACTTTGGGTTTTCATGTCTTTGAAAATTCATAAAACTCATCATTTTTCTCTGCCGTTTTCTTTTCTGCTAAAAAAAGGAAACAGTTGGGAGTACAATATAATTCTTGAAATTGTCTTCTTGGAAGCTTGCCCTCTGTTAAATTTTTTGGTCGATTTTCCAGCCCAGAATTTTTTTAGAGAGCAGGTCTCATTTCCCGAACTGCAAGGGTGGTGCATATTTAGTGACCTTTAGTAATGGGTTAAAAGCTGCTGTTGTGGGAAGTGGCCTCAAGCGGGCAGCATTCCTCCATTCCCAAATCTGGGTACTAGGGCAGCAGAGCCTTTCTGGAAGTCGTGTTCCTAGGTTGTAAATTATATTGGAATGTGCATGGAGAAACCCCCATAAGTTTATGTCTCATTATTTCTTCTTGGTTTTAAAAATTTTTTTAATTGGAGTAAAGCTTAGAATATTGTTTGTCCGAGGTGTACACAATCTGGTTCATTTGTACATTATATATGTCTATTCAAGTACAGATCCCCTTCCCATGTAAAATGTTACAGAGGGTTCCGCACACCTCCCTTCTATATGGTAGGTCTTTTTGAGATATGTATATAATATGTGTTTGTATACATATAGTAACACTAACCTTAATTTATCCACTCCCCCCACCTTTCCTTTTAGATGAGCATAGTTTGTTTTCTAAATCTGTGAGTGTCTTTCTCTTTGGAAATATGTTCATTTGTGTCAGTTATTAGATAACGCCTGTAAGTGATATCATAGAATATAGGTCTTTTGCTTTCGGACTTACCTCATGTTTCATGATTATCTCCAGACTCATTTGTGGTGCCTCAAAGAACAATGGTTCATTGTTTTCCATGGCTAATATTCCATTGTGTACATGGACCACTTCTTCTTTATCTATTCACCTGTTGTTGGACATTTTGATTCCTTCACTGTCTTGGCTATTGTGAATAAGGCTGCACTGAAGCTTTTGCGGCCTGTGCCTTCTCGATTCTTGTCTTCTCCGGTGAGAGGTCCAATGGTGCGCCTGCTGGATTGAATGGTACCTCCATTTTTACTTTTAAACACAGCTCCTTTCTGTTCTCATTATTGGCCGTTACCCCTTTACGTCTCACCAGCAGGTAGAGGGTACACAGTTCTCTAAAACCCCGTCAGCATTTATTGTTTGTAGACTTTTTGCTGATGGTCAGTCGACTGGTGTAAGTTGAAACTTTTTGTAGATTAGATTTCATGGGTCTAACACTCCCTGAGGTGGAGCTTTTATCCATTTTCCTTTTTTTTTAAAAGAGCGTGAGTAAAACGTTAATATTCATACTCTCTTCTGGAGACATTTGCCTGTTTTGAAATTTTTGTCCATTCCCTACTTCAGCACAATTTTTTAGGGCAGGTGTCCTTTACAGCCCTGAGTCCTTGTGAATGTTAAGTGACCATTAGCTGTGAGTTTAAAGCTGCTCTTGCAGGAAACGGCCACAAGGTGGCATCATTTCTCCTTTACCAAATTTGGTAACTGGGGAAACAGAGCCTTAATGGAAGTGGTGTTCTAGGTTGTAAATTAGAATGGAATGTGCCAGGAAAAAGCCCTTTATGTTTATGTCTCATTACTTGTTGTTCATATTTATAATTTACTTTTTATTTTTTATCCAAGCAAATTTGATTACAATGGTTTGTTTGTTCTAGGTGGGCAAATGTGGTTCTTTCACACATATACGTGTATCTATTCTTCCTCGCATCCTTTTCCCATATAGGTTATGACACAATGTTGAGTAGTCTTCTCCTGGTCTTCCGTACGTCTTTGGTGATTATATATTTCACATGGTTTGTATATCTCTGTTAACCCCAATATGGTAAATTATCCAATCCTCATCCCTTTCTATTTGATGAACCATAAGTTTTTTAATGAATCTGTGATTGCCTTTCTCTGTGGAAATATCTTCATTAGTATCAATTTTTATGTAACTCCTAAAAGTGATATGATAGGATATGTGTCTTTTACTTTCTCACTTACTACAGGTGCTGTGATTACGTCTAGATTCATCTATGGTGCTGCAAATGGCATTGTTTCATTTTTTTCACTAGCGAATATTCCATCTATACATGGAGGAGTTCTTCTTTGTCCACCCATCTGTTGGTGGACTTTTTGGTTACCTCCATATCTTGGCTATTGTAATACTGTGCAATGCAGATTGGCCTGCCTGTGTCTTTCCAATTCTCTCTTCTTAGATTATAGGTCGAGGAGTGGGCCTGCTGGATCATATGGTAGCTCAATGTATACCTTTTTAAGGCACCTCCATTCTGTTCTCATTTGTGGCCCTTTCCAAGTTACGTCCCCCTTGAAGTTGAGGGTATGCATTTCTCCACAACACCTTCAGCATTTATTGTTTGTAGTTTTCTTGCTGATGGTTTTTCTGACAGTGTGAGCTGATACCTCTTTTTGGTTGAATTCGCATGTGCCTCATAATCCGTTGAAACTGAGCTTTAAGGCATATCCTTTTTATTTTTCAAGCTGTGATTACCCCTTAGTTCTTCAAAGTGTTCTCTTAAAGTATGTGTCACATTTTGAAATGTTTTGGCCATTACCTCCCTCAAGACATATTGAGGGCATGTTTCATTTACAGTCCTGCATTACTTCTTCCTATGAAATGACCATTAGCACAGGCCTTAAAGCTGTTTTTGCAGGTAACTGCCAGAGGGTGGCAGCCTTTCTATGTTCCCCACCCTGGTAACTAGGGAAATGCCCTTGCGGCCTGTGGTGTTTCTCAGTTATAAATTAGAGTGGAGTGTGCCCGGACAAACCCACACAAGCTGATGTGTCTTTACTTTTGTTCAATTTTTAAATTTAATTTTTATTTTTTATTGGAGTAATTTTCCACTGTGTACTTGGACCACTTCTACTTTGTGCATTCCTCAGTTGATGGACATTTTCATTGCTTCCAAGAGTTGGCTATGGTAAATATTGTTGGAGTGCAGGATTGCCAGCCTGTGACTTTTTTTTTTTAATATTTATTTATTTATTTATTTATTTATTTATTTATTTATTTATTTATTTTTGGCAGTGTTGGATCTTCGTTTGTGCGCGAGGGCTTTCTGTAGTTGCGGCGAGCGGGGGCCACTCTTCATCTCGGTGCGTGGGTCTCTCACTATCGCGGCCTCTCTTGTTGCGGAGCACAGGCTCCATGCGCGCAGGCTCAGTGGTTGTGGCTCACGGGCCCAGTTGCTCGGCGGCATGTGGGATCTTCCCAGACCGGGGCTCGAACCCGTGTGCCCTGCATTGGCAGGCAGACTCTCAACCACTGCACCACCAGGGAAGCCCCAAGCCTGTGACTTTTTGATTCTCATTTTCTCAGGTGATAGGCCCAGCAGTGGGTGTGATTGATTGACTGGTAGCACCGTGTTACCCTTATCAAAGCACCTTCTTTGTGTTTTCATTAGTGGCTCTTACCACGTCCCCCTTAGAATCGAGGGTACGCATTTCTCCACAATCGCTTCAGCATTTATTGTTTGCAGCATTTATGCTAATGGCCCTTCTGGCTGGTGTGAGCTGATAGGTTTTTGTACTTTGGGTTTGCATGTCTTTGAAAATTCATAAAACTCATCATTTTTCTCTGCCGTTTTCTTTTCTGCTAAAAAAAGGAAACAGTTGGGAGTACAATATAATTCTTGAAATTGTCTTCTTGGAAGCTTGCCCTCTGTTAAATTTTTTGGTCGATTTTCCAGCCCAGAATTTTTTTAGAGAGCAGGTCTCATTTCCCGAACTGCAAGTGTGGTGCATATTTAGTGACCTTTAGTAATGGGTTTAAAGCTGCTGTTGTGGGAAGTGGCCTCAAGCAGGCAGCATTCCTCCATTCCCAAATCTGGGTACTAGGGCAGCAGAGCCTTTCTGGAAGTCGTGTTCCTAGGTTGTAAATTATATTGGAATGTGCATGGAGAAACCCCCATAAGTTTATGTCTCATTATTTCTTCTTGGTTTTAAAAATTTTTTTAATTGGAGTAAAGCTTAGAATATTGTTTGTCCGAGGTGTACACAATCTGGTTCATTTGTACATTATATATGTCTATTCAAGTACAGATCCCCTTCCCATGTAAAATGTTACAGAGGGTTCCGCACACCTCCCTTCTATATGGTAGGTCTTTTTGAGATATGTATATAATATGTGTTTGTATACATATAGTAACACTAACCTTAATTTATCCACTCCCCCCACCTTTCCTTTTAGATGAGCATAGTTTGTTTTCTAAATCTGTGAGTGTCTTTCTCTTTGGAAATATGTTAATTTGTGTCAGTTATTAGATAACGCCTGTAAGTGATATCATAGAATATAGGTCTTTTGCTTTCGGACTTACCTCATGTTTCGTGATTATCTCCAGACTCATTTGTGGTGCCTCAAAGAACAATGGTTCATTGTTTTCCATGGCTAATATTCCATTGTGTACATGGACCACTTCTTCTTTATCTATTCACCTGTTGTTGGACATTTTGATTCCTTCACTGTCTTGGCTATTGTGAATAAGGCTGCACTGAAGCTTTTGCGGCCTGTGTCTTCTCGATTCTTGTCTTCTCCGGTGAGAGGTCCAATGGTGCGCCTGCTGGATTGAATGGTACCTCCATTTTTACTTTTAAACACAGCTCCTTTCTGTTCTCATTATTGGCCGTTACCCCTTTACGTCTCACCAGCAGGTAGAGGGTACACAGTTCTCTAAAACCCCGTCAGCATTTATTGTTTGTAGACTTTTTGCTGATGGTCAGTCGACTGGTGTAAGTTGAAACTTTTTGTAGATTAGATTTCATGGGTCTAACACTCCCTGAGGTTGAGCTTTTATCCATTTTCCTTTTTTTTAAAAGAGCGTGAGTAAAACGTTAATATTCATACTCTCTTCTGGAGACATTTGCCTGTTTTGAAATTTTTGTCCATTCCCTACTTCAGCACAATTTTTTAGGGCAGGTGTCCTTTACAGCCCTGAGTCCTTGTGAATGTTAAGTGACCATTAGCTGTGAGTTTAAATCTGCTCTTGCAGGAAACGGCCACAAGGTGGCATCATTTCTCCTTTACCAAATTTGGTAACTGGGGAAACAGAGCCTTAATGGAAGTGGTGTTCTAGGTTGTAAATTAGAATGGAATGTGCCAGGAAAAAGCCCTTTATGTTTATGTCTCATTACTTGTTGTTCATATTTATAATTTACTTTTTATTTTTTATCCAAGCAAATTTGATTACAATGGTTTGTTTGTTCTAGGTGTGAAAATGTGGTTCTTTCACACATATACGTGTATCTATTCTTCCTCGCATCCTTTTCCCATATAGGTTATGACACAATGTTGAGTAGTCTTCTCCTGGTCTTCTGTACGTCTTTGGTGATTATATATTTCACATGGTTTGTATATCTCTGTTAACCCCAATATGGTAAATTATCCAATCCTCATCCCTTTCTATTTGATGAACCATAAGTTTTTTAATGAATCTGTGATTGCCTTTCTCTGTGGAAATATCTTCATTAGTATCAATTTTTATGTAACTCCTAAAAGTGATATGATAGGATATGTGTCTTTTACTTTCTCACTTACTACAGGTGCTGTGATTACGTCTAGACTCATCTATGGTGCTGCAAATGGCATTGTTTCATTTTTTTCACTAGCGAATATTCCATCTATACATGGAGGAGTTCTTCTTTGTCCACCCATCTGTTGGTGGACTTTTTGGTTACCTCCATATCTTGGCTATTGTAATACTGTGCAATGCAGATTGGCCTGCCTGTGTCTTTCCAATTCTCTCTTCTTAGATTATAGGTCGAGGAGTGGGCCTGCTGGATCATATGGTAGCTCAATGTTTACTTTTTTAAGGCACCTCCATTCTGTTCTCATTTGTGGCCCTTTCCAAGTTACGTCCCCCTTGAAGTTGAGGGTATGCATTTCTCTACAACAGCTTCAGCATTTATTGT
Organism: Balaenoptera physalus; assembly: GCF_965194825.1. Lineage (NCBI taxonomy): Eukaryota > Metazoa > Chordata > Mammalia > Artiodactyla > Balaenopteridae > Balaenoptera > Balaenoptera physalus. The sequence continues at coordinate 796,376 of NW_028126501.1, forward strand.
TTGTAGTTTTCTTGCTGATGGTTTTTCTGACAAGTGTGAGCTGATACCTCTTTTTGGTTGAATTCGCATGTGCCTCATAATCCGTTGAAACTGAGCTTTAAGGCATATCCTTTTTATTTTTCAAGCTGTGATTACCCCTTAGTTCTTCAAAGTGTTCTCTTAAAGTATGTGTCACATTTTGAAATGTTTTGGCCATTACCTCCCTGAAGACATATTGAGGGCATGTTTCATTTACAGTCCTGCATTACTTCTTCCTATGAAATGACCATTAGCACAGGCCTTAAAGCTGTTTTTGCAGGTAACTGCCAGAGGGTGGCAGCCTTTCTATGTTCCCCAGCCTGGTAACTAGGGAAATGCCCTTGCGGCCTGTGGTGTTTCTCAGTTATAAATTAGAGTGGAGTGTGCCCGGACAAACCAACACAAGCTGATGTGTCTTTACTTTTGTTCAATTTTTAAATTTAATTTTTATTTTTTATTGGAGTAATTTTCCACTGTGTACTTGGACCACTTCTACTTTGTGCATTCCTCAGTTGATGGACATTTTGATTGCTTCCAAGTGTTGGCTATGGTAAATATTGTTGGAGTGCAGGATTGCCAGCCTGTGACTTTTTTTTTAATATTTATTTATTTATTTATTTATTTATTTATTTATTTATTTTTGGCTGTGTTGGATCTTCGTTTGTGCGCGAGGGCTTTCTGTAGTTGCGGCGAGCGGGCGCCACTCTTCATCGCGGTGCGTGGGTCTCTCACTATCGCGGCCTCTCTTGTTGCGGAGCACAGGCTCCATGCGCGCAGGCTCAGTGGTTGTGGCTCACGGGCCCAGTTGCTCCGCGGCATGTGGGATCTTCCCAGACCGGGGCTCGAACCCGTGTGCCCTGCATTGGCAGGCCGACTCTCAACCACTGCACCACCAGGGAAGCCCCAAGCCTGTGACTTTTTGATTCTCATTTTCTCAGGTGATAGGCCCAGCAGTGGGTGTGATTGATTGACTGGTAGCACCGTGTTACCCTTATCAAAGCACCTTCTTTGTGTTTTCATTAGTGGCTCTTACCACGTCCCCCTTAGAATCGAGGGTACGCATTTCTCCACAATCGCTTCAGCATTTATTGTTTGCAGCATTTATGCTAATGGCCCTTCTGGCTGGTGTGAGCTGATAGGTTTTTGTACTTTGGGTTTTCATGTCTTTGAAAATTCATAAAACTCATCATTTTTCTCTGCCGTTTTCTTTTCTGCTAAAAAAAGGAAACAGTTGGGAGTACAATATAATTCTTGAAATTGTCTTCTTGGAAGCTTGCCCTCTGTTAAATTTTTTGGTCGATTTTCCAGCCCAGAATTTTTTTAGAGAGCAGGTCTCATTTCCCGAACTGCAAGTGTGGTGCATATTTAGTGACCTTTAGTAATGGGTTAAAAGCTGCTGTTGTGGGAAGTGGCCTCAAGCAGGCAGCATTCCTCGATTCCCAAATCTGGGTACTAGGGCAGCAGAGCCTTTCTGGAAGTCGTGTTCCTAGGTTGTAAATTTTATTGGAATGTGCATGGAGAAACCCCCATAAGTTTATGTCTCATTATTTCTTCTTGGTTTTAAAAATTTTTTTAATTGGAGTAAAGCTTAGAATATTGTTTGTCCGAGGTGTACACAATCTGGTTCATTTGTACATTATATATGTCTATTCAAGTACAGATCCCCTTCCCATGTAAAATGTTACAGAGGGTTCCGCACACCTCCCTTCTATATGGTAGGTCTTTTTGAGATATGTATATAATATGTGTTTGTATACATATAGTAACACTAATTTTAATTTATCCATTCCCCCCACCTTTCCTTTTAGATGAGCATAGTTTGTTTTCTAAGTGCGTGAGTGTCTTTCTCTGTGGAAATATGTTCATTTGTGTCAGTTATTAGATAATGCCTATAAGTGATATCATAGAATGTAGGTCTTTTGCTTTCCGACTTAACTCATGTTTCGTGATTATCTCCAGACTCATTTGTGGTGCCTCAGAGAGCAATGGTTCATTGTTTTCCATGGCTATTATTTCATTGTGTACATGGACCACTTCTTCTTTATCCATTCACCTCTTGTTGGACATTTTGATTGCTTCACTGTCTTGGCTATTGTGAATAAGGCTGTACTGCAGCTTTTGCAGCTTGTGTCTTCTCGATACTAATCTTCTCCGGTGAGAGGTCCAATGGTGCGCCTGCTAGATTGAATGGTACCTCCATTTTTACTTTTAAACACAGCTCCTTTCTGTTCTCATTATTGGCCGTTACCCCTTTACGTCTCACCAGCAGGTAGAGGGTACACAGTTCTCTAAAACCCCGTCAGCATTTATTGTTTGTAGACTTTTTGCTGATGGTCAGTCGACTGGTGTAAGTTGAAACTTTTTGTAGATTAGATTTCATGGGTCTAACACTCCCTGAGGTTGAGCTTTTATCCTTTTTCCTTTTTTTTAAAAGAGCGTGAGTAAAACGTTAATATTCATACTCTCTTCTGGAAACATTTGCCTGTTTTGAAATTTTTGTCCATTCCCTACTTCAGCACAATTTTTTAGGGCAGGTGTCCTTTACAGCCCTGAGTCCTTGTGAATGTTAAGTGACCATTAGCTGTGAGTTTAAAGCTGCTCTTGCAGGAAACGGCCACAAGGTGGCATCATTTCTCCTTTACCAAATTTGGTAAGTGGGGAAACAGAGCCTTAATGGAAGTGGTGTTCTAGGTTGTAAATTAGAATGGAATGTGCGAGGAAAACGCCCTTTATGTTTATGTCTCATTACTTGTTGTTCATATTTATAATTTACTTTTTATTTTTTATCCAAGCAAATTTGATTACAATGGTTTGTTTGTTCTAGGTGGGCAAATGTGGTTCTTTCACACATATACGTGTATCTATTCTTCCTCGCATCCTTTTCCCATATAGGTTATGACACAATGTTGAGTAGTCTTCTCCTGGTCTTCCGTACGTCTTTGGTGATTATATATTTCACATGGTTTGTATATCTCTGTTAACCCCAATATGGTAATGTATCCAATCCTCATCCCTTTCTATTTGGTGAACCATAAGTTTTTTAATGAATCTGTGATTGCCTTTCTCTGTGGAAATATCTTCATTGGTATCAATTTTTATGTAACTCCTAAAAGTGATATGATAGGATATGTGTCTTTTACTTTCTCACTTACTACAGGTGGTGTGATTATGTCTAGACTCATCTATGGTGCTGCAAATGGCATTGTTTCATTTTTTTCACTAGCGAATATTCCATCTATACATGGAGGAGTTCTTCTTTGTCCACCCATCTGTTGGTGGACTTTTTGGTTACCTCCATATCTTGGCTATTGTAATACTGTGCAATGCAGATTGGCCTGCCTGTGTCTTTCCAATTCTCTCCTCTTAGATTTTAGGTTGAGGAGTGGGCCTGCTGGATCATATGGTAGCTCAATGTTTACCTTTTTAAGGCACCTCCATTCTGTTCTCATTTGTGGCCCTTTCCAAGTTACGTCCCCCTTGAAGTTGAGGGTATGCCTTTCTCCACAACAGCTTCAGCATTTATTGTTTGTAGTTTTCTTGCTGATGGTTTTTCTGACAAGTGTGAGCTGATACCTCTTTTTGGTTGAATTCGCATGTGCCTCATAATCCGTTGAAACTGAGCTTTAAGGCATATCCTTTTTATTTTTCAAGCTGTGATTACCCCTTAGTTCTTCAAAGTGTTCTCTTAAAGTATGTGTCACATTTTGAAATGTTTTGGCCATTACCTCCCTCAAGACATATTGAGGGCATGTTTCATTTACAGTCCTGCATTACTTCCTCCTATGAAATGACCATTAGCACAGGCCTTAAAGCTGTTTTTGCAGGTAACTGCCAGAGGGTGGCAGCCTTTCTATGTTCCCCACCCTGGTAACTAGGGAAATGCCCTTGCGGCCTGTGGTGTTTCTCAGTTATAAATTAGAGTGGAGTGTGCCCGGACAAACCAACACAAGCTGATGTGTCTTTACTTTTGTTCAATTTTTAAATTTAATTTTTATTTTTAATTGGAGTAATTTTCCACTGTGTACTTGGACCACTTCTACTTTGTGCATTCCTCAGTTGATGGACATTTTCATTGCTTCCAAGTGTTGGCTATGGTAAATATTGTTGGAGTGCAGGATTGCTAGCCTGTGACTTTTTTTTTTAATATTTATTTATTTATTTATTTATTTATTTATTTATTTTTGGCTGTGTTGGATCTTCGTTTGTGCGCGAGGGCTTTCTGTAGTTGCGGCGAGCGGGGGCCACTCTTCATCGCGGTGCGTGGGTCTCTCACTATCGTGGCCTCTCTTGTTGCGGAGCACAGGCTCCATGCGCGCAGGCTCAGTGGTTGTGGCTCACGGGCCCAGTTGCTCCGCGGCATGTGGGATCTTCCCAGACCGGGGCTCGAACCCGTGTGCCCTGCATTGGCAGGCAGACTCTCAACCACTGCACCACCAGGGAAGCCCCAAGCCTGTGACTTTTTGATTCTCATTTTCTCAGGTGATAGGCCCAGCAGTGGGTGTGATTGATTGACTGCTAGCACCGTGTTACCCTTATCAAAGCACCTTCTTTGTGTTTTCATTAGTGGCTCTTACCACGTCCCCCTTAGAATCGAGGGTACGCATTTCTCCACAATCGCTTCAGCATTTATTGTTTGCAGCATTTATGCTAATGGCCCTTCTGGCTGGTGTGAGCTGATAGGTTTTTGTACTTTGGGTTTTCATGTCTTTGAAAATTCATAAAACTCATCATTTTTCTCTGCCGTTTTCTTTTCTGCTAAAAAAAGGAAACAGTTGGGAGTACAATATAATTCTTGAAATTGTCTTCTTGGAAGCTTGCCCTCTGTTAAATTTTTTGGTCGATTTTCCAGCCCAGAATTTTTTTAAGAGAGCAGGTTTCATTTCCCGAACTGCAAGTGTGGTGCATATTTAGTGACCTTTAGTAATGGGTTAAAAGCTGCTGTTGTGGGAAGTGGCCTCAAGCAGGCAGCATTCCTCCATTCCCAAATCTGGGTACTAGGGTAGCAGAGCCTTTCTGGAAGTCGTGTTCCTAGGTTGTAAATTATATTGGAATGTGCATGGAGAAACCCCCATAAGTTTATGTCTCATTATTTCTTCTTGGTTTTAAAAATTTTTTTAATTGGGGTAAAGCTTAGAATATTGTTTGTCCGAGGTGTACACAATCTGGTTCATTTGTACATTATATATGTCTATTCAAGTACAGATCCCCTTCCCATGTAAAATGTTACAGAGGGTTCCGCACACCTCCCTTCTATATGGTAGGTCTTTTTGAGATATGTATATAATATGTGTTTGTATACATATAGTAACACTAATTTTAATTTATCCATTCCCCCCACCTTTCCTTTTAGATGAGCATAGTTTGTTTTCTAAGTGCGTGAGTGTCTTTCTCTGTGGAAATATGTTCATTTGTGTCAGTTAGTAGATAATGCCTATAAGTGATATCATAGAATGTAGGTCTTTTGCTTTCCGACTTAACTCATGTTTCGTGATTATCTCCAGACTCATTTGTGGTGCCTCAGAGAGCAATGGTTCATTGTTTTCCATGGCTATTATTTCATTGTGTACATGGACCACTTCTTCTTTATCCATTCACCTCTTGTTGGACATTTTGATTGCTTCACTGTCTTGGCTATTGTGAATAAGGCTGTACTGCAGCTTTTGCAGCTTGTGTCTTCTCGATACTAATCTTCTCCGGTGAGAGGTCCAATGGTGCGCCTGCTAGATTGAATGGTACCTCCATTTTTACTTTTAAACAAAGATCCTTTGTGTTCTCATTATTGGCTTTTACCTCTTTACGTCTCACCAGCAGGTAGAGGGTACACAGTTCTCTAAAACCCCGTCAGCATTTATTGTTTGTAGACTTTTTTCTGATGGTCAGTCGACTGGTGTAAGTTGAAACTTTTTGTAGATTAGATTTCATGGGTCTAACACTCCCTGAGGTTGAGCTTTTATCCATTTTCCTTTTTGTTTAAAAGTGTGTGAGTAAAACTTAACTCTTCATACTCTCTTCTTGAAACATTTGCCTGTTTTGAATTTTTTTGTCCATTCCCTACTTCAGCTCAGTTTTTTAGGGCAGGTGTCCTTTACAGCCCTGAGTCCTTGTGAAAGTTAAGTTACCATTAGCTGTGAGTTTAAAGCTGCTCTTGCAGGAAATGGCCACAAGGTGGCATCATTTCTCCTTTACCAAATTTGGTAACAGGGGAAACAGAGCCTTAATGGAAGTGGTGTTCTAGGTTGTAAATTAGAATGGAATGTGCCAGGAAAAAGCCCTTTATATTTATGTCTCAGTACTTGTTGTTCATATTTATAATTTACTTTTTATTTTTTATCCAAGCAAATTTGATTACAATGGTTTGTTTGTTTTAGGTATGCAAATGTGGTTCTTTCACACATATACGTGTATCTATTCTTCCTCGCATCCTTTTCCCATGTAGGTTATGACACAAAGTTAAGTAGTCTTCTCCTGGTCTTCCGTACGTCTTTGGTGATTATATATTTCACATGGTTTGTATATCTCTGTTAACCCCAATATGGTAATGTATCCAATCCTCATCCCTTTCTATTTGGTGAACCATAAGTTTTTTAATGAATCTGTGATTGCCTTTCTCTGTGGAAATATCTTCATTGGTATCAATTTTTAAGTAACTCCTAAAAGTGATATGATAGGATATGTGTCTTTTACTTTCTCACTTACTACAGGTGGTGTGATTATGTCTAGACTCATCTATGGTGCTGCAAATGGCATTGTTTCATTTTTTTCACTAGCGAATATTCCATCTATACATGGAGGAGTTCTTCTTTGTCCACCCATCTGTTGGTGGACTTTTTGGTTACCTCCATATCTTGGCTATTGTAATACTGTGCAATGCAGATTTGCCTGCCTGTGTCTTTCCAATTCTCTGTTCTTAGATTATAGGTCGAGGAGTGGGCCTGCTGGATCATATGGTAGCTCAATGTTTACCTTTTTAAGGCACCTCCATTCTGTTCTCATCTGTGGCCCTTTCCAAGTTACGTCCCCCTTGAAGTTGAGGGTATGCATTTCTCCACAACAGCTTCAGCATTTATTGTTTGTAGTTTTCTTGCTGATGGTTTTTCTGACAAGTGTGAGCTGATACCTCTTTTTGGTTGAATTCGCATGTGCCTCATAATCCGTTGAAACTGAGCTTTAAGGCATATCCTTTTTATTTTTCAAGCTGTGATTACCCCTTAGTTCTTCAAAGTGTTCTCTTAAAGTATGTGTCACATTTTGAAATGTTTTGGCCATTACCTCCCTCAAGACATATTGAGGGCATGTTTCATTTACAGTCCTGCATTACTTCTTCCTATGAAATGACCATTAGCACAGCCCTTAAAGCTGTTTTTGCAGGTAACTGCCAGAGGGTGGCAGCCTTTCTATGTTCCCCACCCTGGTAACTAGGGAAATGCCCTTGCGGCCTGTGGTGTTTCTCAGTTATAAATTAGAGTGGAGTGTGCCCGGACAAACCCACACAAGCTGATGTGTCTTTACTTTTGTTCAATTTTTAAATTTAATTTTTATTTTTTATTGGAGTAATTTTCCACTGTGTACTTGGACCACTTCTACTTTGTGCATTCCTCAGTTGATGGACATTTTCATTGCTTCCAAGTGTTGGCTATGGTAAATATTGTTGGAGTGCAGGATTGCTAGCCTGTGACTTTTTTTTTTAATATTTATTTATTTATTTATTTATTTATTTATTTATTTTTGGCTGTGTTGGATCTTCGTTTGTGCGCGAGGGCTTTCTGTAGTTGCGGCGAGCGGGGGCCACTCTTCATCGCGGTGCGTGGGTCTCACTATCGCGGCCTCTCTTGTTGCGGAGCACAGGCTCCATGCGCGCAGGCTCAGTGGCTGTGGCTCACTGGCCCAGTTGTTCCGCGGCATGTGGGATCTTCCCAGACCGGGGCTCGAACCCGTGTGCCCTGCATTGGCAGGCAGACTCTCAACAACTGCACCACCAGGGAAGCCCCAAGCCTGTGACTTTTTGATTCTCATTTTCTCAGGTGATAGGCCCAGCAGTGGATGTGATTGATTGACTGGTAGCACCGTGTTACCTTTATCAAAGCACCTTCTTTGTGTTTTCATTAGTGGCTCTTACCACGTCCCCCTTAGAATCGAGGGTACGCATTTCTCCACAATCGCTTCAGCATTTATTGTTTGCAGCATTTATGCTAATGGCCCTTCTGGCTGGTGTGAGCTGATAGGTTTTTGTACTTTGGGTTTTCATGTCTTTGAAAATTCATAAAACTCATCATTTTTCTCTGCCGTTTTCTTTTCTGCTAAAAAAAGGAAACAGTTGGGAGTACAATATAATTCTTGAAATTGTCTTCTTGGAAGCTTGCCTTCTGTTAAATTTTTTGGTCGATGTTCCAGCCCAGAATTTTTTTAGAGAGCAGGTCTCATTTCCCGAACTGCAAGTGTGGTGCATATTTAGTGACCTTTAGTAATGGGTTAAAAGCTGCTGTTGTGGGAAGTGGCCTCAAGCAGGCAGCATTCCTCCATTCCCAAATCTGGGTACTAGGGCAGCAGAGCCTTTCTGGAAGTCGTGTTCCTAGGTTGTAAATTATATTGGAATGTGCATGGAGAAACCCCCATAAGTTTATGTCTCATTATTTCTTCTTGGTTTTAAAAATTTTTTTAATTGGAGTAAAGCTTAGAATATTGTTTGTCCGAGGTGTACACAATCTGGTTCATTTGTACATTATATATGTCTATTCAAGTACAGATCCCCTTCCCATGTCAAATGTTACAGAGGGTTCCGCACACCTCCCTTCTATATGGTAGGTCTTTTTGAGATATGTATATAATATGTGTTTGTATACATATAGTAACACTAACCTTAATTTATCCACTCCCCCCACCTTTCCTTTTAGATGAGCATAGTTTGTTTTCTAAATCTGTGAGTGTCTTTCTCTTTGGAAATATGTTCATTTGTGTCAGTTATTAGATAACGCCTGTAAGTGATATCATAGAATATAGGTCTTTTGCTTTCGGACTTACCTCATGTTTCGTGATTATCTCCAGACTCATTTGTGGTGCCTCAAAGAACAATGGTTCATTGTTTTCCATGGCTAATATTCCATTGTGTACATGGACCACTTCTTCTTTATCTATTCACCTGTTGTTGGACATTTTGATTCCTTCACTGTCTTGGCTATTGTGAAGAAGGCTGCACTGAAGCTTTTGCGGCCTGTGTCTTCGCGATTCTTGTCTTCTCTGGTGAGAGGTCCAATGGTGCGCCTGCTGGATTGAATGGTACCTCCATTTTTACTTTTAAACACAGCTCCATTCTGTTCTCATTATTGGCCGTTACCCCTTTACGTCTCACCAGCAGGTAGAGGGTACACAGTTCTCTAAAACCCCGTCAGCATTTATTGTTTGTAGACTTTTTGCTGATGGTCAGTCGACTGGTGTAAGTTGAAACTTTTTGTAGATTAGATTTCATGGGTCTAACACTCCCTGAGGTTGAGCTTTTATCCATTTTCCTTTTTTTTTAAAAGAGCGTGAGTAAAACGTTAATATTCATACTCTCTTCTGGAAACATTTGCCTGTTTTGAAATTTTTGTCCATTCCCTACTTCAGCACAATTTTTTAGGGCAGGTGTCCTTTACAGCCCTGAGTCCTTGTGAATGTTAATTGACCTTTAGCTGTGAGTTTAAAGCTGCTCTTGCAGGAAACGGCCACAAGGTGGCATCATTTCTCCTTTACCAAATTTGGTAACTGGGGAAACAGAGCCTTAATGGAAGTGGTGTTCTAGGTTGTAAATTAGAATGGAATGTGCCAGGAAAAAGCCCTTTATGTTTATGTCTCATTACTTGTTGTTCATATTTATAATTTACTTTTTATTTTTTATCCAAGCAAATTTGATTACAATGGCTTGTTTGTTCTAGGTGGGCAAATGTGGTTCTTTCACACATATACGTGTATCTATTCTTCCTCGCATCCTTTTCCCATATAGGTTATGACACAATGTTGAGTAGTCTTCTCCTGGTCTTCCGTACGTCTTTGGTGATTATATATTTCACATGGTTTGTATATCTCTGTTAACCCCAATATGGTAAATTATCCAATCCTCATCCCTTTCTATTTGATGAACCATAAGTTTTTTAATGAATCTGTGATTGCCTTTCTCTGTGGAAATATCTTCATTAGTATCAATTTTTATGTAACTCCTAAAAGGGATATGATAGGATATGTGTCTTTTACTTTCTCACTTACTACAGGTGCTGTGATTACGTCTAGACTCATCTATGGTGCTGCAAATGGCATTGTTTCATTTTTTTCACTAGCGAATATTCCATCTATACATGGAGGAGTTCTTCTTTGTCCACCCATCTGTTGGTGGACTTTTTGGTTACCTCCATATCTTGGCTATTGTAATACTGTGCAATGCAGATTGGCCTGCCTGTGTCTTTCCAATTCTCTCTTCTTAGATTATAGGTCGAGGAGTGGGCCTGCTGGATCATATGGTAGCTCAATGTTTACCTTTTTAAGGCACCTCCATTCTGTTCTCATCTGTGGCCCTTTCCAAGTTACGTCCCCCTTGAAGTTGAGGGTATGCATTTCTCCACAACAGCTTCAGCATTTATTGTTTGTAGTTTTCTTGCTGATGGTTTTTCTGACAAGTGTGAGCTGATACCTCTTTTTGGTTGAATTCGCATGTGCCTCATAATCCGTTGAAACTGAGCTTTAAAGCATATCCTTTTTATTTTTCAAGCTGTGATTACCCCTTAGTTCTTCAAAGTGTTCTCTTAAAGTATGTGTCACATTTTGAAATGTTTTGGCCATTACCTCCCTCAAGACATATTGAGGGCATGTTTCATTTACAGTCCTGCATTACTTCTTCCTATGAAATGACCATTAGCACAGGCCTTAAAGCTGTTTTTGCAGGTAACTGCCTGAGGGTGGCAGCCTTTCTATGTTCCCCACCCTGGTAACTAGGGAAATGCCCTTGCGGCCTGTGGTGTTTCTCAGTTATAAATTAGAGTGGAGTGTGCCCGGACAAACCAACACAAGCTGATGTGTCTTTACTTTTGTTCAATTTTTAAATTTAATTTTTATTTTTTATTGGAGTAATTTTCCACTGTGTACTTGGACCACTTCTACTTTGTGCATTCCTCAGTTGATGGACATTTTCATTGCTTCCAAGTGTTGGCTATGGTAAATATTGTTGGAGTGCAGGATTGCCAGCCTGTGACTTTTTTTTTAATATTTATTTATTTATTTATTTATTTATTTATTTATTTATTTATTTATTTTTGGCTGTGTTGGATCTTCGTTTGTGCGCGAGGGCTTTCTGTAGTTGCGGCGAGCGGGGGCCACTCTTCATCGCGGTGCGTGGGTCTCTCACTATCGTGGCCTCTCTTGTTGCGGAGCACAGGCTCCATGCGCGCAGGCTCAGTGGTTGTGGCTCACGGGCCCAGTTGCTCCGCGGCATGTGGGATCTTCCCAGACCGGGGCTCGAACCCGTGTGCCCTGCATTGGCAGGCAGACTCTCAACCACTGCACCACCAGGGAAGCCCCAAGCCTGTGACTTTTTGATTCTCATTTTCTCAGGTGATAGGCCCAGCAGTGGATGTGATTGATTGACTGGTAGCACCGTGTTACCCTTATCAAAGCACCTTCTTTGTGTTTTCATTAGTGGCTCTTACCACGTCCCCCTTAGAATCGAGGGTACGCATTTCTCCACAATCGCTTCAGCATTTATTGTTTGCAGCATTTATGCTAATGGCCCTTCTGGCTGGTGTGAGCTGATAGGTTTTTGTACTTTGGGTTTTCATGTCTTTGAAAATTCATAAAACTCATCATTTTTCTCTGCCGTTTTCTTTTCTGCTAAAAAAAGGAAACAGTTGGGAGTACAATATAATTCTTGAAATTGTCTTCTTGGAAGCTTGCCCTCTGTTAAATTTTTTGGTCGATTTTCCAGCCCAGAATTTTTTTAGAGAGCAGGTCTCATTTCCCGAACTGCAAGTGTGGTGCATATTTAGTGACCTTTAGTAATGGGTTAAAAGCTGCTGTTGTGGGAAGTGGCCTCAAGCAGGCAGCATTCCTCGATTCCCAAATCTGGGTACTAGGGCAGCAGAGCCTTTCTGGAAGTCGTGTTCCTAGGTTGTAAATTTTATTGGAATGTGCATGGAGAAACCCCCATAAGTTTATGTCTCATTATTTCTTCTTGGTTTTAAAAATTTTTTTAATTGGAGTAAAGCTTAGAATATTGTTTGTCCGAGGTGTACACAATCTGGTTCATTTGTACATTATATATGTCTATTCAAGTACAGATCCCCTTCCCATGTAAAATGTTACAGAGAGTTCCGCACACCTCCCTTCTATATGGTAGGTCTTTTTGAGATATGTATATAATATGTGTTTGTATACATATAGTAACACTAACCTTAATTTATCCACTCCCCCCACCTTTCCTTTTAGATGAGCATAGTTTGTTTTCTAAATCTGTGAGTGTCTTTCTCTTTGGAAATATGTTCATTTGTGTCAGTTATTAGATAACGCCTGTAAGTGATATCATAGAATATAGGTCTTTTGCTTTCGGACTTACCTCATGTTTCGTGATTATCTCCAGACTCATTTGTGGTGCCTCAAAGAACAATGGTTCATTGTTTTCCATGGCTAATATTCCATTGTGTACATGGACCACTTCTTCTTTATCTATTCACCTGTTGTTGGACATTTTGATTCCTTCACTGTCTTGGCTATTGTGAAGAAGGCTGCACTGAAGCTTTTGCGGCCTGTGTCTTCTCGATTCTTGTCTTCTCCGGTGAGAGGTCCAATGGTGCGCCTGCTGGATTGAATGGTACCTCCATTTTTACTTTTAAACACAGCTCCTTTCTGTTCTCATTATTGGCCGTTACCCCTTTACATCTCACCAGCAGGTAGAGGGTACACAGTTCTCTAAAACCCCGTCAGCATTTATTGTTTGTAGACTTTTTGCTGATGGTCAGTCGACTGGCGTAAGTTGAAACTTTTTGTAGATTAGATTTCATGGGTCTAACACTCCCTGAGGTTGAGCTTTTATCCATTTTCCTTTTTTTTAAAAGAGCGTGAGTAAAACGTTAATATTCATACTCTCTTCTGGAAACATTTGCCTGTTTTGAAATTTTTGTCCATTCCCTACTTCAGCACAATTTTTAGGGCAGGTGTCCTTTACAGCCCTGAGTCCTTGTGAATGTTAAGTGACCATTAGCTGTGAGTTTAAAGCTGCTCTTGCAGGAAACGGCCACAAGGTGGCATCATTTCTCCTTTACCAAATTTGGTAAGTGGGGAAACAGAGCCTTAATGGAAGTGGTGTTCTAGGTTGTAAATTAGAATGGAATGTGCCAGGAAAAAGCCCTTTATGTTTATGTCTCATTACTTGTTGTTCATATTTACAATTTACTTTTTATTTTTTATCCAAGCAAATTTGATTACAATGGTTTGTTTGTTCTAGGTGGGCAAATGTGGTTCTTTCACACATATACGTGTATCTATTCTTCCTCGCATCCTTTTCCCATATAGGTTATGACACAATGTTGAGTAGTCTTCTCCTGGTCTTCCGTACGTCTTTGGTGATTATATATTTCACATGGTTTGTATATCTCTGTTAACCCCAATATGGTAAATTATCCAATCCTCATCCCTTTCTATTTGATGAACCATAAGTTTTTTAATGAATCTGTGATTGCCTTTCTCTGTGGAAATATCTTCATTAGTATCAATTTTTATGTAACTCCTAAAAGTGATATGATAGGATATGTGTCTTTTACTTTCTCACTTACTACAGGTGCTGTGATTACGTCTAGACTCATCTATGGTGCTGCAAATGGCATTGTTTCATTTTTTTCACTAGCGAATATTCCATCTATACATGGAGGAGTTCTTCTTTGTCCACCCATCTGTTGGTGGACTTTTTGGTTACCTCCATATCTTGGCTATTGTAATACTGTGCAATGCAGATTGGCCTGCCTGTGTCTTTCCAATTCTCTCTTCTTAGATTATAGGTCGAGGAGTGGGCCTGCTGGATCATATGGTAGCTCAATGTTTACCTTTTTAAGGCACCTCCATTCTCTTCTCATCTGTGGCCCTTTCCAAGTTACGTCCCCCTTGAAGTTGAGGGTATGCATTTCTCCACAACAGCTTCAGCATTTATTGTTTGTAGTTTTCTTGCTGATGGTTTTTCTGACAAGTGTGAGCTGATACCTCTTTTTGGTTGAATTCGCATGTGCCTCATAATCCGTTGAAACTGAGCTTTAAGGCATATCCTTTTTATTTTTCAAGCTGTGATTACCCCTTAGTTCTTCAAAGTGTTCTCTTAAAGTATGTGTCACATTTTGAAATGTTTTGGCCATTACCTCCCTCAAGACATATTGAGGGCATGTTTCATTTACAGTCCTGCATTACTTCTTCCTATGAAATGACCATTAGCACAGGCCTTAAAGCTGTTTTTGCAGGTAACTGCCAGAGGGTGGCAGCCTTTCTAGGTTCCCCACCCTGGTAACTAGGGAAATGCCCTTGCGGCCTGTGGTGTTTCTCAGTTATAAATTAGAGTGGAGTGTGCCCGGACAAACCAACACAAGCTGATGTGTCTTTACTTTTGTTCAATTTTTAAATTTAATTTTTATTTTTTATTGGAGTAATTTTCCACTGTGTACTTGGACCACTTCTACTTTGTGCATTCCTCAGTTGATGGACATTTTCATTGCTTCCAAGTGTTGGCTATGGTAAATATTGTTGGAGTGCAGGATTGCCAGCCTGTGACTTTTTTTTTAATATTTATTTATTTATTTATTTATTTATTTATTTATTTATTTATTTATTTTTGGCTGTGTTGGATCTTCGTTTGTGCGCGAGGGCTTTCTGTAGTTGCGGCGAGCGGGGGCCACTCTTCATCGCGGTGCGTGGGTCTCTCACTATCGCGGCCTCTCTTGTTGCGGAGCACAGGCTCCATGCGCGCAGGCTCAGTGGTTGTGGCTCACGGGCCCAGTTGCTCCGCGGCATGTGGGATCTTCCCAGACCGGGGCTCGAACCCGTGTGCCCTGCATTGGCAGGCAGACTCTCAACCACTGCACCACCAGGGAAGCCCCAAGCCTGTGACTTTTTGATTCTCATTTTCTCAGGTGATAGGCCCAGCAGTGGATGTGATTGATTGACTGGTAGCACCGTGTTACCCTTATCAAAGCACCTTCTTTGTGTTTTCATTAGTGGCTCTTACCACGTCCCCCTTAGAATCGAGGGTACGCATTTCTCCACAATCGCTTCAGCATTTATTGTTTGCAGCATTTATGCTAATGGCCCTTCTGGCTGGTGTGAGCTGATAGGTTTTTGTACTTTGGGTTTTCATGTCTTTGAAAATTCATAAAACTCATCATTTTTCTCTGCCGTTTTCTTTTCTGCTAAAAAAAGGAAACAGTTGGGAGTACAATATAATTCTTGAAATTGTCTTCTTGGAAGCTTGCCCTCTGTTAAATTTTTTGGTCGATTTTCCAGCCCAGAATTTTTTTAGAGAGCAGGTCTCATTTCCCGAACTGCAAGTGTGGTGCATATTTAGTGACCTTTAGTAATGGGTTAAAAGCTGCTGTTGTGGGAAGTGGCCTCAAGCAGGCAGCATTCCTCGATTCCCAAATCTGGGTACTAGGGCAGCAGAGCCTTTCTGGAAGTCGTGTTCCTAGGTTGTAAATTTTATTGGAACGTGCATGGAGAAACCCCCATAAGTTTATGTCTCATTATTTCTTCTTGGTTTTAAAAATTTTTTTAATTGGAGTAAAGCTTAGAATATTGTTTGTCCGAGGTGTACACAATCTGGTTCATTTGTACATTATATATGTCTATTCAAGTACAGATCCCCTTCCCATGTAAAATGTTACAGAGAGTTCCGCACACCTCCCTTCTATATGGTAGGTCTTTTTGAGATATGTATATAATATGTGTTTGTATACATATAGTAACACTAACCTTAATTTATCCACTCCCCCCACCTTTCCTTTTAGATGAGCATAGTTTGTTTTCTAAATCTGTGAGTGTCTTTCTCTTTGGAAATATGTTCATTTGTGTCAGTTATTAGATAACGCCTGTAAGTGATATCATAGAATATAGGTCTTTTGCTTTCGGACTTACCTCATGTTTCGTGATTATCTCCAGACTCATTTGTGGTGCCTCAAAGAACAATGGTTCATTGTTTTCCATGGCTAATATTCCATTGTGTACATGGACCACTTCTTCTTTATCTATTCACCTGTTGTTGGACATTTTGATTCCTTCACTGTCTTGGCTATTGTGAAGAAGGCTGCACTGAAGCTTTTGCGGCCTGTGTCTTCTCGATTCTTGTCTTCTCCGGTGAGAGGTCCAATGGTGCGCCTGCTGGATTGAATGGTACCTCCATTTTTACTTTTAAACACAGCTCCTTTCTGTTCTCATTATTGGCCGTTACCCCTTTACATCTCAGCAGCAGGTAGAGGGTACACAGTTCTCTAAAACCCCGTCAGCATTTATTGTTTGTAGACTTTTTGCTGATGGTCAGTCGACTGGCGTAAGTTGAAACTTTTTGTAGATTAGATTTCATGGGTCTAACACTCCCTGAGGTTGAGCTTTTATCCATTTTCCTTTTTTTTAAAAGAGCGTGAGTAAAACGTTAATATTCATACTCTCTTCTGGAAACATTTGCCTGTTTTGAAATTTTTGTCCATTCCCTACTTCAGCACAATTTTTAGGGCAGGTGTCCTTTACAGCCCTGAGTCCTTGTGAATGTTAAGTGACCATTAGCTGTGAGTTTAAAGCTGCTCTTGCAGGAAACGGCCACAAGGTGGCATCATTTCTCCTTTACCAAATTTGGTAAGTGGGGAAACAGAGCCTTAATGGAAGTGGTGTTCTAGGTTGTAAATTAGAATGGAATGTGCCAGGAAAAAGCCCTTTATGTTTATGTCTCATTACTTGTTGTTCATATTTATAATTTACTTTTTATTTTTTATCCAAGCAAATTTGATTACAATGGTTTGTTTGTTCTAGGTGGGCAAATGTGGTTCTTTCACACATATACGTGTATCTATTCTTCCTCGCATCCTTTTCCCATATAGGTTATGACACAATGTTGAGTAGTCTTCTCCTGGTCTTCCGTACGTCTTTGGTGATTATATATTTCACATGGTTTGTATATCTCTGTTAACCCCAATATGGTAAATTATCCAATCCTCATCCCTTTCTATTTGATGAACCATAAGTTTTTTAATGAATCTGTGATTGCCTTTCTCTGTGGAAATATCTTCATTAGTATCAATTTTTATGTAACTCCTAAAAGTGATATGATAGGATATGTGTCTTTTACTTTCTCACTTACTACAGGTGCTGTGATTACGTCTAGACTCATCTATGGTGCTGCAAATGGCATTGTTTCATTTTTTTCACTAGCGAATATTCCATCTATACATGGAGGAGTTCTTCTTTGTCCACCCATCTGTTGGTGGACTTTTTGGTTACCTCCATATCTTGGCTATTGTAATACTGTGCAATGCAGATTGGCCTGCCTGTGTCTTTCCAATTCTCTCTTCTTAGATTATAGGTCGAGGAGTGGGCCTGCTGGATCATATGGTAGCTCAATGTATACCTTTTTAAGGCACCTCCATTCTCTTCTCATTTGTGGCCCTTTCCAAGTTACGTCCCCCTTGAAGTTGAGGGTATGCATTTCTCCACAACACCTTCAGCATTTATTGTTTGTAGTTTTCTTGCTGATGGTTTTTCTGACAAGTGTGAGCTGATACCTCTTTTTGGTTGAATTCGCATGTGCCTCATAATCCGTTGAAACTGAGCTTTAAGGCATATCCTTTTTATTTTTCAAGCTGTGATTACCCCTTAGTTCTTCAAAGTGTTCTCTTAAAGTATGTGTCACATTTTGAAATGTTTTGGCCATTACCTCCCTCAAGACATATTGAGGGCATGTTTCATTTACAGTCCTGCATTACTTCTTCCTATGAAATGACCATTAGCACAGGCCTTAAAGCTGTTTTTGCAGGTAACTGCCAGAGGGTGGCAGCCTTTCTATGTTCCCCACCCTGGTAACTAGGGAAATGCCCTTGCGGCCTGTGGTGTTTCTCAGTTATAAATTAGAGTGGAGTGTGCCCGGACAAACCAACACAAGCTGATGTGTCTTTACTTTTGTTCAATTTTTAAATTTAATTTTTATTTTTTATTGGAGTAATATTCCACTGTGTACTTGGACCACTTCTACTTTGTGCATTCCTCAGTTGATGGACATTTTCATTGCTTCCAAGTGTTGGCTATGGTAAATATTGTTGGAGTGCAGGATTGCTAGCCTGTGACTTTTATTTTTAATATTTATTTATTTATTTATTTAATTATTTATTTATTTATTTATTTTTGGCTGTGTTGGATCTTCGTTTGTGCGCGAGGGCTTTCTGTAGTTGCGGCGAGCGGGGGCCACTCTTCATCGCGGTGCGTGGGTCTCTCACTATCGCGGCCTCTCTTGTTGCGGAGCACAGGCTCCATGCGCGCAGGCTCAGTGGTTGTGGCTCACGGGCCCAGTTGCTCCGCGGCATGTGGGATCTTCCCAGACCGGGGCTCGAACCCGTGTGCCCTGCATTGGCAGGCAGACTCTCAACCACTGCACCACCAGGGAAGCCCCAAGCCTGTGACTTTTTGATTCTCATTTTCTCAGGTGATAGGCCCAGCAGTGGATGTGATTGATTGACTGGTAGCACCGTGTTACCCTTATCAAAGCACCTTCTTTGTGTTTTCATTAGTGGCTCTTACCACGTCCCCCTTAGAATCGAGGGTACGCATTTCTCCACAATCGCTACAGCATTTATTGTTTGCAGCATTTATGCTAATGGCCCTTCTGGCTGGTGTGAGCTGATAGGTTTTTGTACTTTGGGTTTTCATGTCTTTGAAAATTCATAAAACTCATCATTTTTCTCTGCCGTTTTCTTTTCTGCTAAAAAAAGGAAACAGTTGGGAGTACAATATAATTCTTGAAATTGTCTTCTTGGAAGCTTGCCCTCTGTTAAATTTTTTGGTCGATTTTCCAGCCCAGAATTTTTTTAGAGAGCAGGTCTCATTTCCCGAACTGCAAGTGTGGTGCATATTTAGTGACCTTTAGTAATGGGTTAAAAGCTGCTGTTGTGGGAAGTGGCCTCAAGCAGGCAGCATTCCTCGATTCCCAAATCTGGGTACTAGGGCAGCAGAGCCTTTCTGGAAGTCGTGTTCCTAGGTTGTAAATTTTATTGGAATGTGCATGGAGAAACCCCCATAAGTTTATGTCTCATTATTTCTTCTTGGTTTTAAAAATTTTTTTAATTGGAGTAAAGCTTAGAATATTGTTTGTCCGAGGTGTACACAATCTGGTTCATTTGTACATTATATATGTCTATTCAAGTACAGATCCCCTTCCCATGTAAAATGTTACAGAGGGTTCCGCACACCTCCCTTCTATATGGTAGGTCTTTTTGAGATATGTATATAATATGTGTTTGTATACATATAGTAACACTAACCTTAATTTATCCACTCCCCCCACCTTTCCTTTTAGATGAGCATAGTTTGTTTTCTAAATCTGTGAGTGTCTTTCTCTTTGGAAATATGTTCATTTGTGTCAGTTATTAGATAACGCCTGTAAGTGATATCATAGAAGATAGGTCTTTTGCTTTCGGACTTACCTCATGTTTCGTGATTATCTCCAGACTCATTTGTGGTGCCTCAAAGAACAATGGTTCATTGTTTTCCATGGCTAATATTCCATTGTGTACATGGACCACTTCTTCTTTATCTATTCACCTGTTGTTGGACATTTTGATTCCTTCACTGTCTTGGCTATTGTGAAGAAGGCTGCACTGAAGCTTTTGCGGCCTGTGTCTTCTCGATTCTTGTCTTCTCCGGTGAGAGGTCCAATGGTGCGCCTGCTGGATTGAATGGTACCTCCATTTTTACTTTTAAACACAGCTCCTTTCTGTTCTCATTATTGGCCGTTACCCCTTTACGTCTCACCAGCAGGTAGAGGGTACACAGTTCTCTAAAACCCCGTCAGCATTTATTGTTTGTAGACTTTTTGCTGATGGTCAGTCGACTGGTGTAAGTTGAAACTTTTTGTAGATTAGATTTCATGGGTCTAACACTCCCTGAGGTTGAGCTTTTATCCTTTTTCCTTTTTTTTTAAAGAGCGTGAGTAAAACGTTAATATTCATACTCTCTTCTGGAAACATTTGCCTGTTTTGAAATTTTTGTCCATTCCCTACTTCAGCACAATTTTTTAGGGCAGGTGTCCTTTACAGCCCTGAGTCCTTGTGAATGTTAAGTGACCATTAGCTGTGAGTTTAAAGCTGCTCTTGCAGGAAACGGCCACAAGGTGGCATCATTTCTCCTTTACCAAATTTGGTAAGTGGGGAAACAGAGCCTTAATGGAAGTGGTGTTCTAGGTTGTAAATTAGAATGGAATGTGCCAGGAAAAAGCCCTTTATGTTTATGTCTCATTACTTGTTGTTCATATTTATAATTTACTTTTTATTTTTTATCCAAGCAAATTTGATTACAATGGTTTGTTTGTTCTAGGTGGGCAAATGTGGTTCTTTCACACATATACGTGTATCTATTCTTCCTCGCATCCTTTTCCCATATAGGTTATGACACAATGTTGAGTAGTCTTCTCCTGGTCTTCCGTACGTCTTTGGTGATTATATATTTCACATGGTTTGTATATCTCTGTTAACCCCAATATGGTAAATTATCCAATCCTCATCCCTTTCTATTTGATGAACCATAAGTTTTTTAATGAATCTGTGATTGCCTTTCTCTGTGGAAATATCTTCATTAGTATCAATTTTTATGTAACTCCTAAAAGGGATATGATAGGATATGTGTCTTTTACTTTCTCACTTACTACAGGTGCTGTGATTACGTCTAGACTCATCTATGGTGCTGCAAATGGCATTGTTTCATTTTTTTCACTAGCGAATATTCCATCTATACATGGAGGAGTTCTTCTTTGTCCACCCATCTGTTGGTGGACTTTTTGGTTACCTCCATATCTTGGCTATTGTAATACTGTGCAATGCAGATTGGCCTGCCTGTGTCTTTCCAATTCTCTCTTCTTAGATTATAGGTCGAGGAGTGGGCCTGCTGGATCATATGGTAGCTCAATGTATACCTTTTTAAGGCACCTCCATTCTCTTCTCATTTGTGGCCCTTTCCAAGTTACGTCCCCCTTGAAGTTGAGGGTATGCATTTCTCCACAACAGCTTCAGCATTTATTGTTTGTAGTTTTCTTGCTGATGGTTTTTCTGACAAGTGTGAGCTGATACCTCTTTTTGGTTGAATTCGCATGTGCCTCATAATCCGTTGAAACTGAGCTTTAAGGCATATCCTTTTTATTTTTCAAGCTGTGATTACCCCTTAGTTCTTCAAAGTGTTCTCTTAAAGTATGTGTCACATTTTGAAATGTTTTGGCCATTACCTCCCTCAAGACATATTGAGGGCATGTTTCATTTACAGTCCTGCATTACTTCTTCCTATGAAATGACCATTAGCACAGGCCTTAAAGCTGTTTTTGCAGGTAACTGCCAGAGGGTGGCAGCCTTTCTATGTTCCCCACCCTGGTAACTAGGGAAATGCCCTTGCGGCCTGTGGTGTTTCTCAGTTATAAATTAGAGTGGAGTGTGCCCGGACAAACCAACACAAGCTGATGTGTCTTTACTTTTGTTCAATTTTTAAATTTAATTTTTATTTTTTATTGGAGTAATTTTCCACTGTGTACTTGGACCACTTCTACTTTGTGCATTCCTCAGTTGATGGACATTTTCATTGCTTCCAAGTGTTGGCTATGGTAAATATTGTTGGAGTGCAGGATTGCTAGCCTGTGACTTTTATTTTTAATATTTATTTATTTATTTATTTAATTATTTATTTATTTATTTATTTTTGGCTGTGTTGGATCTTCGTTTGTGCGCGAGGGCTTTCTGTAGTTGCGGCGAGCGGGGGCCACTCTTCATCGCGGTGCGTGGGTCTCTCACTATCGCGGCCTCTCTTGTTGCGGAGCACAGGCTCCATGCGCGCAGGCTCAGTGGTTGTGGCTCACGGGCCCAGTTGCTCCGCGGCATGTGGGATCTTCCCAGACCGGGGCTCGAACCCGTGTGCCCTGCATTGGCAGGCAGACTCTCAACCACTGCACCACCAGGGAAGCCCCAAGCCTGTGACTTTTTGATTCTCATTTTCTCAGGTGATAGGCCCAGCAGTGGATGTGATTGATTGACTGGTAGCACCGTGTTACCCTTATCAAAGCACCTTCTTTGTGTTTTCATTAGTGGCTCTTACCACGTCCCCCTTAGAATCGAGGGTACGCATTTCTCCACAATCGCTACAGCATTTATTGTTTGCAGCATTTATGCTAATGGCCCTTCTGGCTGGTGTGAGCTGATAGGTTTTTGTACTTTGGGTTTTCATGTCTTTGAAAATTCATAAAACTCATCATTTTTCTCTGCCGTTTTCTTTTCTGCTAAAAAAAGGAAACAGTTGGGAGTACAATATAATTCTTGAAATTGTCTTCTTGGAAGCTTGCCCTCTGTTAAATTTTTTGGTCGATTTTCCAGCCCAGAATTTTTTTAGAGAGCAGGTCTCATTTCCCGAACTGCAAGTGTGGTGCATATTTAGTGACCTTTAGTAATGGGTTAAAAGCTGCTGTTGTGGGAAGTGGCCTCAAGCAGGCAGCATTCCTCGATTCCCAAATCTGGGTACTAGGGCAGCAGAGCCTTTCTGGAAGTCGTGTTCCTAGGTTGTAAATTTTATTGGAATGTGCATGGAGAAACCCCCATAAGTTTATGTCTCATTATTTCTTCTTGGTTTTAAAAATTTTTTTAATTGGAGTAAAGCTTAGAATATTGTTTGTCCGAGGTGTACACAATCTGGTTCATTTGTACATTATATATGTCTATTCAAGTACAGATCCCCTTCCCATGTAAAATGTTACAGAGGGTTCCGCACACCTCCCTTCTATATGGTAGGTCTTTTTGAGATATGTATATAATATGTGTTTGTATACATATAGTAACACTAACCTTAATTTATCCACTCCCCCCACCTTTCCTTTTAGATGAGCATAGTTTGTTTTCTAAATCTGTGAGTGTCTTTCTCTTTGGAAATATGTTCATTTGTGTCAGTTATTAGATAACGCCTGTAAGTGATATCATAGAAGATAGGTCTTTTGCTTTCGGACTTACCTCATGTTTCGTGATTATCTCCAGACTCATTTGTGGTGCCTCAAAGAACAATGGTTCATTGTTTTCCATGGCTAATATTCCATTGTGTACATGGACCACTTCTTCTTTATCTATTCACCTGTTGTTGGACATTTTGATTCCTTCACTGTCTTGGCTATTGTGAAGAAGGCTGCACTGAAGCTTTTGCGGCCTGTGTCTTCTCGATTCTTGTCTTATCCGGTGAGAGGTCCAATGGTGCGCCTGCTGGATTGAATGGTACCTCCATTTTTACTTTTAAACACAGCTCCTTTCTGTTCTCATTATTGGCCGTTACCCCTTTACGTCTCACCAGCAGGTAGAGGGTACACAGTTCTCTAAAACCCCGTCAGCATTTATTGTTTGTAGACTTTTTGCTGATGGTCAGTCGACTGGTGTAAGTTGAAACTTTTTGTAGATTAGATTTCATGGGTCTAACACTCCCTGAGGTTGAGCTTTTATCCATTTTCCTTTTTTTTAAAAGAGCGTGAGTAAAACGTTAATATTCATACTCTCTTCTGGAAACATTTGCCTGTTTTGAAATTTTTGTCCATTCCCTACTTCAGCACAATTTTTTAGGGCAGGTGTCCTTTACAGCCCTGAGTCCTTGTGAATGTTAAGTGACCATTAGCTGTGAGTTTAAAGCTGCTCTTGCAGGAAACGGCCACAAGGTGGCATCATTTCTCCTTTACCAAATTTGGTAAGTGGGGAAACAGAGCCTTAATGGAAGTGGTGTTCTAGGTTGTAAATTAGAATGGAATGTGCCAGGAAAAAGCCCTTTATGTTTATGTCTCATTACTTGTTGTTCATATTTATAATTTACTTTTTATTTTTTATCCAAGCAAATTTGATTACAATGGTTTGTTTGTTCTAGGTGGGCAAATGTGGTTCTTTCACACATATACGTGTATCTATTCTTCCTCGCATCCTTTTCCCATATAGGTTATGACACAATGTTGAGTAGTCTTCTCCTGGTCTTCCGTACGTCTTTGGTGATTATATATTTCACATGGTTTGTATATCTCTGTTAACCCCAATATGGTAAATTATCCAATCCTCATCCCTTTCTATTTGATGAACCATAAGTTTTTTAATGAATCTGTGATTGCCTTTCTCTGTGGAAATATCTTCATTAGTATCAATTTTTATGTAACTCCTAAAAGTGATATGATAGGATATGTGTCTTTTACTTTCTCACTTACTACAGGTGCTGTGATTACGTCTAGACTCATCTATGGTGCTGCAAATGGCATTGTTTCATTTTTTTCACTAGCGAATATTCCATCTATACATGGAGGAGTTCTTCTTTGTCCACCCATCTGTTGGTGGACTTTTTGGTTACCTCCATATCTTGGCTATTGTAATACTGTGCAATGCAGATTGGCCTGCCTGTGTCTTTCCAATTCTCTCTTCTTAGATTATAGGTCGAGGAGTGGGCCTGCTGGATCATATGGTAGCTCAATGTATACCTTTTTAAGGCACCTCCATTCTCTTCTCATTTGTGGCCCTTTCCAAGTTACGTCCCCCTTGAAGTTGAGGGTATGCATTTCTCCACAACAGCTTCAGCATTTATTGTTTGTAGTTTTCTTGCTGATGGTTTTTCTGACAAGTGTGAGCTGATACCTCTTTTTGGTTGAATTCGCATGTGCCTCATAATCCGTTGAAACTGAGCTTTAAGGCATATCCTTTTTATTTTTCAAGCTGTGATTACCCCTTAGTTCTTCAAAGTGTTCTCTTAAAGTATGTGTCACATTTTGAAATGTTTTGGCCATTACCTCCCTCAAGACATATTGAGGGCATGTTTCATTTACAGTCCTGCATTACTTCTTCCTATGAAATGACCATTAGCACAGGCCTTAAAGCTGTTTTTGCAGGTAACTGCCAGAGGGTGGCAGCCTTTCTATGTTCCCCACCCTGGTAACTAGGGAAATGCCCTTGCGGCCTGTGGTGTTTCTCAGTTATAAATTAGAGTGGAGTGTGCCCGGACAAACCAACACAAGCTGATGTGTCTTTACTTTTGTTCAATTTTTAAATTTAATTTTTATTTTTTATTGGAGTAATTTTCCACTGTGTACTTGGACCACTTCTACTTTGTGCATTCCTCAGTTGATGGACATTTTCATTGCTTCCAAGTGTTGGCTATGGTAAATATTGTTGGAGTGCAGGATTGCTAGCCTGTGACTTTTATTTTTAATATTTATTTATTTATTTATTTAATTATTTATTTATTTATTTATTTTTGGCTGTGTTGGATCTTCGTTTGTGCGCGAGGGCTTTCTGTAGTTGCGGCGAGCGGGGGCCACTCTTCATCGCGGTGCGTGGGTCTCTCACTATCGCGGCCTCTCTTGTTGCGGAGCACAGGCTCCATGCGCGCAGGCTCAGTGGTTGTGGCTCACGGGCCCAGTTGCTCCGCGGCATGTGGGATCTTCCCAGACCGGGGCTCGAACCCGTGTGCCCTGCATTGGCAGGCAGACTCTCAACCACTGCACCACCAGGGAAGCCCCAAGCCTGTGACTTTTTGATTCTCATTTTCTCAGGTGATAGGCCCAGCAGTGGATGTGATTGATTGACTGGTAGCACCGTGTTACCCTTATCAAAGCACCTTCTTTGTGTTTTCATTAGTGGCTCTTACCACGTCCCCCTTAGAATCGAGGGTACGCATTTCTCCACAATCGCTACAGCATTTATTGTTTGCAGCATTTATGCTAATGGCCCTTCTGGCTGGTGTGAGCTGATAGGTTTTTGTACTTTGGGTTTTCATGTCTTTGAAAATTCATAAAACTCATCATTTTTCTCTGCCGTTTTCTTTTCTGCTAAAAAAAGGAAACAGTTGGGAGTACAATATAATTCTTGAAATTGTCTTCTTGGAAGCTTGCCCTCTGTTAAATTTTTTGGTCGATTTTCCAGCCCAGAATTTTTTTAGAGAGCAGGTCTCATTTCCCGAACTGCAAGTGTGGTGCATATTTAGTGACCTTTAGTAATGGGTTAAAAGCTGCTGTTGTGGGAAGTGGCCTCAAGCAGGCAGCATTCCTCGATTCCCAAATCTGGGTACTAGGGCAGCAGAGCCTTTCTGGAAGTCGTGTTCCTAGGTTGTAAATTTTATTGGAATGTGCATGGAGAAACCCCCATAAGTTTATGTCTCATTATTTCTTCTTGGTTTTAAAAATTTTTTTAATTGGAGTAAAGCTTAGAATATTGTTTGTCCGAGGTGTACACAATCTGGTTCATTTGTACATTATATATGTCTATTCAAGTACAGATCCCCTTCCCATGTAAAATGTTACAGAGGGTTCCGCACACCTCCCTTCTATATGGTAGGTCTTTTTGAGATATGTATATAATATGTGTTTGTATACATATAGTAACACTAACCTTAATTTATCCACTCCCCCCACCTTTCCTTTTAGATGAGCATAGTTTGTTTTCTAAATCTGTGAGTGTCTTTCTCTTTGGAAATATGTTCATTTGTGTCAGTTATTAGATAACGCCTGTAAGTGATATCATAGAAGATAGGTCTTTTGCTTTCGGACTTACCTCATGTTTCGTGATTATCTCCAGACTCATTTGTGGTTCCTCAAAGAACAATGGTTCATTGTTTTCCATGGCTAATATTCCATTGTGTACATGGACCACTTCTTCTTTATCTATTCACCTGTTGTTGGACATTTTGATTCCTTCACTGTCTTGGCTATTGTGAAGAAGGCTGCACTGAAGCTTTTGCGGCCTGTGTCTTCTCGATTCTTGTCTTCTCCGGTGAGAGGTCCAATGGTGCGCCTGCTGGATTGAATGGTACCTCCATTTTTACTTTTAAACACAGCTCCTTTCTGTTCTCATTATTGGCCGTTACCCCTTTACGTCTCACCAGCAGGTAGAGGGTACACAGTTCTCTAAAACCCCGTCAGCATTTATTGTTTGTAGACTTTTTGCTGATGGTCAGTCGACTGGTGTAAGTTGAAACTTTTTGTAGATTAGATTTCATGGGTCTAACACTCCCTGAGGTTGAGCTTTTATCCTTTTTCCTTTTTTTTAAAAGAGCGTGAGTAAAACGTTAATATTCATACTCTCTTCTGGAAACATTTGCCTGTTTTGAAATTTTTGTCCATTCCCTACTTCAGCACAATTTTTTAGGGCAGGTGTCCTTTACAGCCCTGAGTCCTTGTGAATGTTAAGTGACCATTAGCTGTGAGTTTAAAGCTGCTCTTGCAGGAAACGGCCACAAGGTGGCATCATTTCTCCTTTACCAAATTTGGTAAGTGGGGAAACAGAGCCTTAATGGAAGTGGTGTTCTAGGTTGTAAATTAGAATGGAATGTGCCAGGAAAAAGCCCTTTATGTTTATGTCTCATTACTTGTTGTTCATATTTATAATTTACTTTTTATTTTTTATCCAAGCAAATTTGATTACAATGGTTTGTTTGTTCTAGGTGTGCAAATGTGGTTCTTTCACACATATACGTGTATCTATTCTTCCTCGCATCCTTTTCCCATATAGGTTATGACACAATGTTGAGTAGTCTTCTCCTGGTCTTCCGTACGTCTTTGGTGATTATATATTTCACATGGTTTGTATATCTCTGTTAACCCCAATATGGTAAATTATCCAATCCTCATCCCTTTCTATTTGATGAACCATAAGTTTTTTAATGAATCTGTGATTGCCTTTCTCTGTGGAAATATCTTCATTAGTATCAATTTTTATGTAACCCCTAAAAGGGATATGATAGGATATGTGTCTTTTACTTTCTCACTTACTACAGGTGCTGTGATTACGTCTAGACTCATCTATGGTGCTGCAAATGGCATTGTTTCATTTTTTTCACTAGCGAATATTCCATCTATACATGGAGGAGTTCTTCTTTGTCCACCCATCTGTTGGTGGACTTTTTGGTTACCTCCATATCTTGGCTATTGTAATACTGTGCAATGCAGATTGGCCTGCCTGTGTCTTTCCAATTCTCTCTTCTTAGATTATAGGTCGAGGAGTGGGCCTGCTGGATCATATGGTAGCTCAATGTATACCTTTTTAAGGCACCTCCATTCTCTTCTCATTTGTGGCCCTTTCCAAGTTACGTCCCCCTTGAAGTTGAGGGTATGCATTTCTCCACAACAGCTTCAGCATTTATTGTTTGTAGTTTTCTTGCTGATGGTTTTTCTGACAAGTGTGAGCTGATACCTCTTTTTGGTTGAATTCGCATGTGCCTCATAATCCGTTGAAACTGAGCTTTAAGGCATATCCTTTTTATTTTTCAAGCTGTGATTACCCCTTAGTTCTTCAAAGTGTTCTCTTAAAGTATGTGTCACATTTTGAAATGTTTTGGCCATTACCTCCCTCAAGACATATTGAGGGCATGTTTCATTTACAGTCCTGCATTACTTCTTCCTATGAAATGACCATTAGCACAGGCCTTAAAGCTGTTTTTGCAGGTAACTGCCAGAGGGTGGCAGCCTTTCTATGTTCCCCACCCTGGTAACTAGGGAAATGCCCTTGCGGCCTGTGGTGTTTCTCAGTTATAAATTAGAGTGGAGTGTGCCCGGACAAACCCACACAAGCTGATGTGTCTTTACTTTTGTTCAATTTTTAAATTTAATTTTTATTTTTTATTGGAGTAATTTTCCACTGTGTACTTGGACCACTTCTACTTTGTGCATTCCTCAGTTGATGGACATTTTCATTGCTTCCAAGTGTTGGCTATGGTAAATATTGTTGGAGTGCAGGATTGCTAGCCTGTGACTTGTATTTTTAATATTTATTTATTTATTTATTTATTTATTTTTGGCTGTGTTGGATCTTCGTTTGTGCGCGAGGGCTTTCTGTAGTTGCGGCGAGCGGGGGCCACTCTTCATCGCGGTGCGTGGGTCTCTCACTATCGCGGCCTCTCTTGTTGCGGAGCACAGGCTCCATGCGCGCAGGCTCAGTGGTTGTGGCTCACGGGCCCAGTTGCTCCGCGGCATGTGGGATCTTCCCAGACCGGGGCTCGAACCCGTGTGCCCTGCATTGGCAGGCAGACTCTCAACCACTGCACCACCAGGGAAGCCCCAAGCCTGTGACTTTTTGATTCTCATTTTCTCAGGTGATAGGCCCAGCAGTGGATGTGATTGATTGACTGGTAGCACCGTGTTACCCTTATCAAAGCACCTTCTTTGTGTTTTCATTAGTGGCTCTTACCACGTCCCCCTTAGAATCGAGGGTACGCATTTCTCCACAATCGCTTCAGCATTTATTGTTTGCAGCATTTATGCTAATGGCCCTTCTGGCTGGTGTGAGCTGATAGGTTTTTGTACTTTGGGTTTTCATGTCTTTGAAAATTCATAAAACTCATCATTTTTCTCTGCCGTTTTCTTTTCTGCTAAAAAAAGGAAACAGTTGGGAGTACAATATAATTCTTGAAATTGTCTTCTTGGAAGCTTGCCCTCTGTTAAATTTTTTGGTCGATTTTCCAGCCCAGAATTTTTTTAGAGAGCAGGTCTCATTTCCCGAACTGCAAGTGTGGTGCATATTTAGTGACCTTTAGTAATGGGTTAAAAGCTGCTGTTGTGGGAAGTGGCCTCAAGCAGGCAGCATTCCTCGATTCCCAAATCTGGGTACTAGGGCAGCAGAGCCTTTCTGGAAGTCGTGTTCCTAGGTTGTAAATTTTATTGGAATGTGCATGGAGAAACCCCCATAAGTTTATGTCTCATTATTTCTTCTTGGTTTTAAAAATTTTTTTAATTGGAGTAAAGCTTAGAATATTGTTTGTCCGAGGTGTACACAATCTGGTTCATTTGTACATTATATATGTCTATTCAAGTACAGATCCCCTTCCCATGTAAAATGTTACAGAGAGTTCCGCACACCTCCCTTCTATATGGTAGGTCTTTTTGAGATATGTATATAATATGTGTTTGTATACATATAGTAACACTAACCTTAATTTATCCACTCCCCCCACCTTTCCTTTTAGATGAGCATAGTTTGTTTTCTAAATCTGTGAGTGTCTTTCTCTTTGGAAATATGTTCATTTGTGTCAGTTATTAGATAACGCCTGTAAGTGATATCATAGAATATAGGTCTTTTGCTTTCGGACTTACCTCATGTTTCGTGATTATCTCCAGACTCATTTGTGGTGCCTCAAAGAACAATGGTTCATTGTTTTCCATGGCTAATATTCCATTGTGTACATGGACCACTTCTTCTTTATCTATTCACCTGTTGTTGGACATTTTGATTCCTTCACTGTCTTGGCTATTGTGAAGAAGGCTGCACTGAAGCTTTTGCGGCCTGTGTCTTCTCGATTCTTGTCTTCTCCGGTGAGAGGTCCAATGGTGCGCCTGCTGGATTGAATGGTACCTCCATTTTTACTTTTAAACACAGCTCCTTTCTGTTCTCATTATTGGCCGTTACCCCTTTACATCTCACCAGCAGGTAGAGGGTACACAGTTCTCTAAAACCCCGTCAGCATTTATTGTTTGTAGACTTTTTGCTGATGGTCAGTCGACTGGCGTAAGTTGAAACTTTTTGTAGATTAGATTTCATGGGTCTAACACTCCCTGAGGTTGAGCTTTTATCCATTTTCCTTTTTTTTAAAAGAGCGTGAGTAAAACGTTAATATTCATACTCTCTTCTGGAAACATTTGCCTGTTTTGAAATTTTTGTCCATTCCCTACTTCAGCACAATTTTTAGGGCAGGTGTCCTTTACAGCCCTGAGTCCTTGTGAATGTTAAGTGACCATTAGCTGTGAGTTTAAAGCTGCTCTTGCAGGAAACGGCCACAAGGTGGCATCATTTCTCCTTTACCAAATTTGGTAAGTGGGGAAACAGAGCCTTAATGGAAGTGGTGTTCTAGGTTTTAAATTAGAATGGAATGTGCCAGGAAAAAGCCCTTTATGTTTATGTCTCATTACTTGTTGTTCATATTTATAATTTACTTTTTATTTTTTATCCAAGCAAATTTGATTACAATGGTTTGTTTGTTCTAGGTGTGCAAATGTGGTTCTTTCACACATATACGTGTATCTATTCTTCCTCGCATCCTTTTCCCATATAGGTTATGACACAATGTTGAGTAGTCTTCTCCTGGTCTTCCGTACGTCTTTGGTGATTATATATTTCACATGGTTTGTATATCTCTGTTAACCCCAATATGGTAAATTATCCAATCCTCATCCCTTTCTATTTGATGAACCATAAGTTTTTTAATGAATCTGTGATTGCCTTTCTCTGTGGAAATATCTTCATTAGTATCAATTTTTATGTAACCCCTAAAAGGGATATGATAGGATATGTGTCTTTTACTTTCTCACTTACTACAGGTGCTGTGATTACGTCTAGACTCATCTATGGTGCTGCAAATGGCATTGTTTCATTTTTTTCACTAGCGAATATTCCATCTATACATGGAGGAGTTCTTCTTTGTCCACCCATCTGTTGGTGGACTTTTTGGTTACCTCCATATCTTGGCTATTGTAATACTGTGCAATGCAGATTGGCCTGCCTGTGTCTTTCCAATTCTCTCTTCTTAGATTATAGGTCGAGGAGTGGGCCTGCTGGATCATATGGTAGCTCAATGTTTACCTTTTTAAGGCACCTCCATTCTCTTCTCATTTGTGGCCCTTTCCAAGTTACGTCCCCCTTGAAGTTGAGGGTATGCATTTCTCCACAACAGCTTCAGCATTTATTGTTTGTAGTTTTCTTGCTGATGGTTTTTCTGACAAGTGTGAGCTGATACCTCTTTTTGGTTGAATTCGCATGTGCCTCATAATCCGTTGAAACTGAGCTTTAAGGCATATCCTTTTTATTTTTCAAGCTGTGATTACCCCTTAGTTCTTCAAAGTGTTCTCTTAAAGTATGTGTCACATTTTGAAATGTTTTGGCCATTACCTCCCTCAAGTCATATTGAGGGCATGTTTCATTTACAGTCCTGCATTACTTCTTCCTATGAAATGACCATTATCACAGGCCTTAAAGCTGTTTTTGCAGGTAACTGCCAGAGGGTGGCAGCCTTTCTATGTTCCCCACCCTGGTAACTAGGGAAATGCCCTTGCGGCCTGTGGTGTTTCTCAGTTATAAATTAGAGTGGAGTGTGCCCGGACAAACCCACACAAGCTGATGTGTCTTTACTTTTGTTCAATTTTTAAATTGAATTTTTATTTTTTATTGGAGTAATTTTCCACTGTGTACTTGGACCACTTCTACTTTGTGCATTCCTCAGTTGATGGACATTTTCATTGCTTCCAAGTGTTGGCTATGGTAAATATTGTTGGAGTGCAGGATTGCCAGCCTGTGACTTTTTTTTTTAATATTTATTTATTTATTTATTTATTTATTTATTTATTTTTGGCTGTGTTGGATCTTCGTTTGTGCGCGAGGGCTTTCTGTAGTTGCGGCGAGCGGGGGCCACTCTTCATCGCGGTGCGTGGGTCTCTCACTATCGCGGCCTCTCTTGTTGCGGAGCACAGGCTCCATGCGCGCAGGCTCAGTGGTTGTGGCTCACGGGCCCAGTTGCTCCGCGGCATGTGGGATCTTCCCAGACCGGGGCTCGAACCCGTGTGCCCTGCATTGGCAGGCAGACTCTCAACCACTGCACCACCAGGGAAGCCCCAAGCCTGTGACTTTTTGATTCTCATTTTCTCAGGTGATAGGCCCAGCAGTGGATGTGATTGATTGACTGGTAGCACCGTGTTACCCTTATCAAAGCACCTTCTTTGTGTTTTCATTAGTGGCTCTTACCACGTCCCCCTTAGAATCGAGGGTACGCATTTCTCCACAATCGCTTCAGCATTTATTGTTTGCAGCATTTATGCTAATGGCCCTTCTGGCTGGTGTGAGCTGATAGGTTTTTGTACTTTGGGTTTTCATGTCTTTGAAAATTCATAAAACTCATCATTTTTCTCTGCCGTTTTCTTTTCTGCTAAAAAAAGGAAACAGTTGGGAGTACAATATAATTCTTGAAATTGTCTTCTTGGAAGCTTGCCCTCTGTTAAATTTTTTGGTCGATTTTCCAGCCCAGAATTTTTTTAGAGAGCAGGTCTCATTTCCCGAACTGCAAGTGTGGTGCATATTTAGTGACCTTTAGTAATGGGTTAAAAGCTGCTGTTGTGGGAAGTGGCCTCAAGCAGGCAGCATTCCTCGATTCCCAAATCTGGGTACTAGGGCAGCAGAGCCTTTCTG
This sequence comes from Balaenoptera physalus, assembly GCF_965194825.1. NCBI lineage: Eukaryota > Metazoa > Chordata > Mammalia > Artiodactyla > Balaenopteridae > Balaenoptera > Balaenoptera physalus. Next base: position 829,774 of record NW_028126501.1, read on the forward strand.
GAAGTCGTGTTCCTAGGTTGTAAATTTTATTGGAACGTGCATGGAGAAACCCCCATAAGTTTATGTCTCATTATTTCTTCTTGGTTTTAAAAATTTTTTTAATTGGAGTAAAGCTTAGCATATTGTTTGTCCGAGGTGTACACAATCTGGTTCATTTGTACATTATATATGTCTATTCAAGTACAGATCCCCTTCCCATGTAAAATGTTACAGAGAGTTCCGCACACCTCCCTTCTATATGGTAGGTCTTTTTGAGATATGTATATAATATGTGTTTGTATACATATAGTAACACTAACCTTAATTTATCCACTCCCCCCACCTTTCCTTTTAGATGAGCATAGTTTGTTTTCTAAATCTGTGAGTGTCTTTCTCTTTGGAAATATGTTCATTTGTGTCAGTTATTAGATAACGCCTGTAAGTGATATCATAGAATATAGGTCTTTTGCTTTCGGACTTACCTCATGTTTCGTGATTATCTCCAGACTCATTTGTGGTGCCTCAAAGAACAATGGTTCATTGTTTTCCATGGCTAATATTCCATTGTGTACATGGACCACTTCTTCTTTATCTATTCACCTGTTGTTGGACATTTTGATTCCTTCACTGTCTTGGCTATTGTGAAGAAGGCTGCACTGAAGCTTTTGCGGCCTGTGTCTTCTCGATTCTTGTCTTCTCCGGTGAGAGGTCCAATGGTGCGCCTGCTGGATTGAATGGTACCTCCATTTTTACTTTTAAACACAGCTCCTTTCTGTTCTCATTATTGGCCGTTACCCCTTTACATCTCAGCAGCAGGTAGAGGGTACACAGTTCTCTAAAACCCCGTCAGCATTTATTGTTTGTAGACTTTTTGCTGATGGTCAGTCGACTGGCGTAAGTTGAAACTTTTTGTAGATTAGATTTCATGGGTCTAACACTCCCTGAGGTTGAGCTTTTATCCATTTTCCTTTTTTTTAAAAGAGCGTGAGTAAAACGTTAATATTCATACTCTCTTCTGGAAACATTTGCCTGTTTTGAAATTTTTGTCCATTCCCTACTTCAGCACAATTTTTAGGGCAGGTGTCCTTTACAGCCCTGAGTCCTTGTGAATGTTAAGTGACCATTAGCTGTGAGTTTAAAGCTGCTCTTGCAGGAAACGGCCACAAGGTGGCATCATTTCTCCTTTACCAAATTTGGTAAGTGGGGAAACAGAGCCTTAATGGAAGTTGTGTTCTAGGTTGTAAATTAGAATGGAATGTGCCAGGAAAAAGCCCTTTATGTTTATGTCTCATTACTTGTTGTTCATATTTATAATTTACTTTTTATTTTTTATCCAAGCAAATTTGATTACAATGGTTTGTTTGTTCTAGGTGGGCAAATGTGGTTCTTTCACACATATACGTGTATCTATTCTTCCTCGCATCCTTTTCCCATATAGGTTATGACACAATGTTGAGTAGTCTTCTCCTGGTCTTCCGTACGTCTTTGGTGATTATATATTTCACATGGTTTGTATATCTCTGTTAACCCCAATATGGTAAATTATCCAATCCTCATCCCTTTCTATTTGATGAACCATAAGTTTTTTAATGAATCTGTGATTGCCTTTCTCTGTGGAAATATCTTCATTAGTATCAATTTTTATGTAACTCCTAAAAGTGATATGATAGGATATGTGTCTTTTACTTTCTCACTTACTACAGGTGCTGTGATTACGTCTAGACTCATCTATGGTGCTGCAAATGGCATTGTTTCATTTTTTTCACTAGCGAATATTCCATCTATACATGGAGGAGTTCTTCTTTGTCCACCCATCTGTTGGTGGACTTTTTGGTTACCTCCATATCTTGGCTATTGTAATACTGTGCAATGCAGATTGGCCTGCCTGTGTCTTTCCAATTCTCTCTTCTTAGATTAAAGGTCGAGGAGTGGGCCTGCTGGATCATATGGTAGCTCAATGTTTACCTTTTTAAGGCACCTCCATTCTCTTCTCATTTGTGGCCCTTTCCAAGTTACGTCCCCCTTGAAGTTGAGGGTATGCATTTCTCCACAACAGCTTCAGCATTTATTGTTTGTAGTTTTCTTGCTGATGGTTTTTCTGACAAGTGTGAGCTGATACCTCTTTTTGGTTGAATTCGCATGTGCCTCATAATCCGTTGAAACTGAGCTTTAAGGCATATCCTTTTTATTTTTCAAGCTGTGATTACCCCTTAGTTCTTCAAAGTGTTCTCTTAAAGTATGTGTCACATTTTGAAATGTTTTGGCCATTACCTCCCTCAAGTCATATTGAGGGCATGTTTCATTTACAGTCCTGCATTACTTCTTCCTATGAAATGACCATTATCACAGGCCTTAAAGCTGTTTTTGCAGGTAACTGCCAGAGGGTGGCAGCCTTTCTAGGTTTCCCACCCTGGTAACTAGGGAAATGCCCTTGCGGCCTGTGGTGTTTCTCAGTTATAAATTAGAGTGGAGTGTGCCCGGACAAACCCACACAAGCTGATGTGTCTTTACTTTTGTTCAATTTTTAAATTGAATTTTTATTTTTTATTGGAGTAATTTTCCACTGTGTACTTGGACCACTTCTACTTTGTGCATTCCTCAGTTGATGGACATTTTCATTGCTTCCAAGTGTTGGCTATGGTAAATATTGTTGGAGTGCAGGATTGCCAGCCTGTGACTTTTTTTTTTAATATTTATTTATTTATTTATTTATTTATTTATTTATTTATTTATTTTTGGCTGTGTTGGATCTTCGTTTGTGCGCGAGGGCTTTCTATAGTTGCGGCGAGCGGGGGCCACTCTTCATCGCGGTGCGTGGGTCTCTCACTATCGCGGCCTCTCTTGTTGCGGAGCACAGGCTCCATGCGCGCAGGCTCAGTGGTTGTGGCTCACGGGCCCAGTTGCTCCGCGGCATGTGGGATCTTCCCAGACCGGGGCTCGAACCCGTGTGCCCTGCATTGGCAGGCAGACTCTCAACCACTGCACCACCAGGGAAGCCCCAAGCCTGTGACTTTTTGATTCTCATTTTCTCAGGTGATAGGCCCAGCAGTGGATGTGATTGATTGACTGGTAGCACCGTGTTACCCTTATCAAAGCACCTTCTTTGTGTTTTCATTAGTGGCTCTTACCACGTCCCCCTTAGAATCGAGGGTACGCATTTCTCCACAATCGCTTCAGCATTTATTGTTTGCAGCATTTATGCTAATGGCCCTTCTGGCTGGTGTGAGCTGATAGGTTTTTGTACTTTGGGTTTTCATGTCTTTGAAAATTCATAAAACTCATCATTTTTCTCTGCCGTTTTCTTTTCTGCTAAAAAAAGGAAACAGTTGGGAGTACAATATAATTCTTGAAATTGTCTTCTTGGAAGCTTGCCCTCTGTTAAATTTTTTGGTCGATTTTCCAGCCCAGAATTTTTTTAGAGAGCAGGTCTCATTTCCCGAACTGCAAGTGTGGTGCATATTTAGTGACCTTTAGTAATGGGTTAAAAGCTGCTGTTGTGGGAAGTGGCCTCAAGCAGGCAGCATTCCTCGATTCCCAAATCTGGGTACTAGGGCAGCAGAGCCTTTCTGGAAGTCGTGTTCCTAGGTTGTAAATTTTATTGGAACGTGCATGGAGAAACCCCCATAAGTTTATGTCTCATTATTTCTTCTTGGTTTTAAAAATTTTGTTAATTGGAGTAAAGCTTAGAATATTGTTTGTCCGAGGTGTACACAATCTGGTTCATTTGTACATTATATATGTCTATTCAAGTACAGATCCCCTTCCCATGTAAAATGTTACAGAGAGTTCCGCACACCTCCCTTCTATATGGTAGGTCTTTTTGAGATATGTATATAATATGTGTTTGTATACATATAGTAACACTAACCTTAATTTATCCACTCCCCCCACCTTTCCTTTTAGATGAGCATAGTTTGTTTTCTAAATCTGTGAGTGTCTTTCTCTTTGGAAATATGTTCATTTGTGTCAGTTATTAGATAACGCCTGTAAGTGATATCATAGAATATAGGTCTTTTGCTTTCGGACTTACCTCATGTTTCGTGATTATCTCCAGACTCATTTGTGGTGCCTCAAAGAACAATGGTTCATTGTTTTCCATGGCTAATATTCCATTGTGTACATGGACCACTTCTTCTTTATCTATTCACCTGTTGTTGGACATTTTGATTCCTTCACTGTCTTGGCTATTGTGAAGAAGGCTGCACTGAAGCTTTTGCGGCCTGTGTCTTCTCGATTCTTGTCTTCTCCGGTGAGAGGTCCAATGGTGCGCCTGCTGGATTGAATGGTACCTCCATTTTTACTTTTAAACACAGCTCCTTTCTGTTCTCATTATTGGCCGTTACCCCTTTACATCTCAGCAGCAGGTAGAGGGTACACAGTTCTCTAAAACCCCGTCAGCATTTATTGTTTGTAGACTTTTTGCTGATGGTCAGTCGACTGGCGTAAGTTGAAACTTTTTGTAGATTAGATTTCATGGGTCTAACACTCCCTGAGGTTGAGCTTTTATCCATTTTCCTTTTTTTTAAAAGAGCGTGAGTAAAACGTTAATATTCATACTCTCTTCTGGAAACATTTGCCTGTTTTGAAATTTTTGTCCATTCCCTACTTCAGCACAATTTTTAGGGCAGGTGTCCTTTACAGCCCTGAGTCCTTGTGAATGTTAAGTGACCATTAGCTGTGAGTTTAAAGCTGCTCTTGCAGGAAACGGCCACAAGGTGGCATCATTTCTCCTTTACCAAATTTGGTAAGTGGGGAAACAGAGCCTTAATGGAAGTTGTGTTCTAGGTTGTAAATTAGAATGGAATGTGCCAGGAAAAAGCCCTTTATGTTTATGTCTCATTACTTGTTGTTCATATTTATAATTTACTTTTTATTTTTTATCCAAGCAAATTTGATTACAATGGTTTGTTTGTTCTAGGTGGGCAAATGTGGTTCTTTCACACATATACGTGTATCTATTCTTCCTCGCATCCTTTTCCCATATAGGTTATGACACAATGTTGAGTAGTCTTCTCCTGGTCTTCCGTACGTCTTTGGTGATTATATATTTCACATGGTTTGTATATCTCTGTTAACCCCAATATGGTAAATTATCCAATCCTCATCCCTTTCTATTTGATGAACCATAAGTTTTTTAATGAATCTGTGATTGCCTTTCTCTGTGGAAATATCTTCATTAGTATCAATTTTTATGTAACTCCTAAAAGTGATATGATAGGATATGTGTCTTTTACTTTCTCACTTACTACAGGTGCTGTGATTACGTCTAGACTCATCTATGGTGCTGCAAATGGCATTGTTTCATTTTTTTCACTAGCGAATATTCCATCTATACATGGAGGAGTTCTTCTTTGTCCACCCATCTGTTGGTGGACTTTTTGGTTACCTCCATATCTTGGCTATTGTAATACTGTGCAATGCAGATTGGCCTGCCTGTGTCTTTCCAATTCTCTCTTCTTAGATTATAGGTCGAGGAGTGGGCCTGCTGGATCATATGGTAGCTCAATGTTTACCTTTTTAAGGCACCTCCATTCTCTTCTCATTTGTGGCCCTTTCCAAGTTACGTCCCCCTTGAAGTTGAGGGTATGCATTTCTCCACAACAGCTTCAGCATTTATTGTTTGTAGTTTTCTTGCTGATGGTTTTTCTGACAAGTGTGAGCTGATACCTCTTTTTGGTTGAATTCGCATGTGCCTCATAATCCGTTGAAACTGAGCTTTAAGGCATATCCTTTTTATTTTTCAAGCTGTGATTACCCCTTAGTTCTTCAAAGTGTTCTCTTAAAGTATGTGTCACATTTTGAAATGTTTTGGCCATTACCTCCCTCAAGTCATATTGAGGGCATGTTTCATTTACAGTCCTGCATTACTTCTTCCTATGAAATGACCATTATCACAGGCCTTAAAGCTGTTTTTGCAGGTAACTGCCAGAGGGTGGCAGCCTTTCTAGGTTTCCCACCCTGGTAACTAGGGAAATGCCCTTGCGGCCTGTGGTGTTTCTCAGTTATAAATTAGAGTGGAGTGTGCCCGGACAAACCCACACAAGCTGATGTGTCTTTACTTTTGTTCAATTTTTAAATTGAATTTTTATTTTTTATTGGAGTAATTTTCCACTGTGTACTTGGACCACTTCTACTTTGTGCATTCCTCAGTTGATGGACATTTTCATTGCTTCCAAGTGTTGGCTATGGTAAATATTGTTGGAGTGCAGGATTGCCAGCCTGTGACTTTTTTTTTTAATATTTATTTATTTATTTATTTATTTATTTATTTATTTATTTATTTTTGGCTGTGTTGGATCTTCGTTTGTGCGCGAGGGCTTTCTATAGTTGCGGCGAGCGGGGGCCACTCTTCATCGCGGTGCGTGGGTCTCTCACTATCGCGGCCTCTCTTGTTGCGGAGCACAGGCTCCATGCGCGCAGGCTCAGTGGTTGTGGCTCACGGGCCCAGTTGCTCCGCGGCATGTGGGATCTTCCCAGACCGGGGCTCGAACCCGTGTGCCCTGCATTGGCAGGCAGACTCTCAACCACTGCACCACCAGGGAAGCCCCAAGCCTGTGACTTTTTGATTCTCATTTTCTCAGGTGATAGGCCCAGCAGTGGATGTGATTGATTGACTGGTAGCACCGTGTTACCCTTATCAAAGCACCTTCTTTGTGTTTTCATTAGTGGCTCTTACCACGTCCCCCTTAGAATCGAGGGTACGCATTTCTCCACAATCGCTTCAGCATTTATTGTTTGCAGCATTTATGCTAATGGCCCTTCTGGCTGGTGTGAGCTGATAGGTTTTTGTACTTTGGGTTTTCATGTCTTTGAAAATTCATAAAACTCATCATTTTTCTCTGCCGTTTTCTTTTCTGCTAAAAAAAGGAAACAGTTGGGAGTACAATATAATTCTTGAAATTGTCTTCTTGGAAGCTTGCCCTCTGTTAAATTTTTTGGTCGATTTTCCAGCCCAGAATTTTTTTAGAGAGCAGGTCTCATTTCCCGAACTGCAAGTGTGGTGCATATTTAGTGACCTTTAGTAATGGGTTAAAAGCTGCTGTTGTGGGAAGTGGCCTCAAGCAGGCAGCATTCCTCGATTCCCAAATCTGGGTACTAGGGCAGCAGAGCCTTTCTGGAAGTCGTGTTCCTAGGTTGTAAATTTTATTGGAATGTGCATGGAGAAACCCCCATAAGTTTATGTCTCATTATTTCTTCTTGGTTTTAAAAATTTTTTTAATTGGAGTAAAGCTTAGAATATTGTTTGTCCGAGGTATACACAATCTGGTTCATTTGTACATTATATATGTCTATTCAAGTACAGATCCCCTTCCCATGTAAAATGTTACAGAGGGTTCCGCACACCTCCCTTCTATATGGTAGGTCTTTTTGAGATATGTATATAATATGTGTTTGTATACATATAGTAACACTAACCTTAATTTATCCACTCCCCCCACCTTTCCTTTTAGATGAGCATAGTTTGTTTTCTAAATCTGTGAGTGTCTTTCTCTTTGGAAATATGTTCATTTGTGTCAGTTATTAGATAACGCCTGTAAGTGATATCATAGAAGATAGGTCTTTTGCTTTCCGACTTAACTCATGTTTCGTGATTATCTCCAGACTCATTTGTGGTGCCTCAGAGAGCAATGGTTCATTGTTTTCCATGGCTATTATTTCATTGTGTACATGGACCACTTCTTCTTTATCCATTCACCTCTTGTTGGACATTTTGATTGCTTCACTGTCTTGGCTATTGTGAATAAGGCTGTACTGCAGCTTTTGCAGCTTGTGTCTTCTCGATACTAATCTTCTCCGGTGAGAGGTCCAATGGTGCGCCTGCTAGATTGAATGGTACCTCCATTTTTACTTTTAAACAAAGATCCTTTGTGTTCTCATTATTGGCTTTTACCTCTTTACGTCTCACCAGCAGGTAGAGGGTACACAGTTCTCTAAAACCCCGTCAGCATTTATTGTTTGTAGACTTTTTTCTGATGGTCAGTCGACTGGTGTAAGTTGAAACTTTTTGTAGATTAGATTTCATGGGTCTAACACTCCCTGAGGTTGAGCTTTTATCCATTTTCCTTTTTGTTTAAAAGTGTGTGAGTAAAACTTAACTCTTCATACTCTCTTCTTGAAACATTTGCCTGTTTTGAATTTTTTTGTCCATTCCCTACTTCAGCTCAGTTTTTTAGGGCAGGTGTCCTTTACAGCCCTGAGTCCTTGTGAAAGTTAAGTTACCATTAGCTGTGAGTTTAAAGCTGCTCTTGCAGGAAATGGCCACAAGGTGGCATCATTTCTCCTTTACCAAATTTGGTAACAGGGGAAACAGAGCCTTAATGGAAGTGGTGTTCTAGGTTGTAAATTAGAATGGAATGTGCCAGGAAAAAGCCCTTTATATTTATGTCTCAGTACTTGTTGTTCATATTTATAATTTACTTTTTATTTTTTATCCAAGCAAATTTGATTACAATGGTTTGTTTGTTCTAGGTATGCAAATGTGGTTCTTTCACACATATACGTGTATCTATTCTTCCTCGCATCCTTTTCCCATGTAGGTTATGACACAAAGTTAAGTAGTCTTCTCCTGGTCTTCCGTACGTCTTTGGTGATTATATATTTCACATGGTTTGTATATCTCTGTTAACCCCAATATGGTAATGTATCCAATCCTCATCCCTTTCTATTTGGTGAACCATAAGTTTTTTAATGAATCTGTGATTGCCTTTCTCTGTGGAAATATCTTCATTGGTATCAATTTTTAAGTAACTCCTAAAAGTGATATGATAGGATATGTGTCTTTTACTTTCTCACTTACTACAGGTGGTGTGATTATGTCTAGACTCATCTATGGTGCTGCAAATGGCATTGTTTCATTTTTTTCACTAGCGAATATTCCATCTATACATGGAGGAGTTCTTCTTTGTCCACCCATCTGTTGGTGGACTTTTTGGTTACCTCCATATCTTGGCTATTGTAATACTGTGCAATGCAGATTTGCCTGCCTGTGTCTTTCCAATTCTCTGTTCTTAGATTATAGGTCGAGGAGTGGGCCTGCTGGATCATATGGTAGCTCAATGTTTACCTTTTTAAGGCACCTCCATTCTGTTCTCATCTGTGGCCCTTTCCAAGTTACGTCCCCCTTGAAGTTGAGGGTATGCATTTCTCCACAACAGCTTCAGCATTTATTGTTTGTAGTTTTCTTGCTGATGGTTTTTCTGACAAGTGTGAGCTGATACCTCTTTTTGGTTGAATTCGCATGTGCCTCATAATCCGTTGAAACTGAGCTTTAAGGCATATCCTTTTTATTTTTCAAGCTGTGATTACCCCTTAGTTCTTCAAAGTGTTCTCTTAAAGTATGTGTCACATTTTGAAATGTTTTGGCCATTACCTCCCTCAAGACATATTGAGGGCATGTTTCATTTACAGTCCTGCATTACTTCTTCCTATGAAATGACCATTAGCACAGCCCTTAAAGCTGTTTTTGCAGGTAACTGCCAGAGGGTGGCAGCCTTTCTATGTTCCCCACCCTGGTAACTAGGGAAATGCCCTTGCGGCCTGTGGTGTTTCTCAGTTATAAATTAGAGTGGAGTGTGCCCGGACAAACCCACACAAGCTGATGTGTCTTTACTTTTGTTCAATTTTTAAATTTAATTTTTATTTTTTATTGGAGTAATTTTCCACTGTGTACTTGGACCACTTCTACTTTGTGCATTCCTCAGTTGATGGACATTTTCATTGCTTCCAAGTGTTGGCTATGGTAAATATTGTTGGAGTGCAGGATTGCTAGCCTGTGACTTTTTTTTTTAATATTTATTTATTTATTTATTTATTTATTTATTTATTTTTGGCTGTGTTGGATCTTCGTTTGTGCGCGAGGGCTTTCTGTAGTTGCGGCGAGCGGGGGCCACTCTTCATCGCGGTGCGTGGGTCTCACTATCGCGGCCTCTCTTGTTGCGGAGCACAGGCTCCATGCGCGCAGGCTCAGTGGCTGTGGCTCACTGGCCCAGTTGTTCCGCGGCATGTGGGATCTTCCCAGACCGGGGCTCGAACCCGTGTGCCCTGCATTGGCAGGCAGACTCTCAACAACTGCACCACCAGGGAAGCCCCAAGCCTGTGACTTTTTGATTCTCATTTTCTCAGGTGATAGGCCCAGCAGTGGATGTGATTGATTGACTGGTAGCACCGTGTTACCTTTATCAAAGCACCTTCTTTGTGTTTTCATTAGTGGCTCTTACCACGTCCCCCTTAGAATCGAGGGTACGCATTTCTCCACAATCGCTTCAGCATTTATTGTTTGCAGCATTTATGCTAATGGCCCTTCTGGCTGGTGTGAGCTGATAGGTTTTTGTACTTTGGGTTTTCATGTCTTTGAAAATTCATAAAACTCATCATTTTTCTCTGCCGTTTTCTTTTCTGCTAAAAAAAGGAAACAGTTGGGAGTACAATATAATTCTTGAAATTGTCTTCTTGGAAGCTTGCCTTCTGTTAAATTTTTTGGTCGATGTTCCAGCCCAGAATTTTTTTAGAGAGCAGGTCTCATTTCCCGAACTGCAAGTGTGGTGCATATTTAGTGACCTTTAGTAATGGGTTAAAAGCTGCTGTTGTGGGAAGTGGCCTCAAGCAGGCAGCATTCCTCCATTCCCAAATCTGGGTACTAGGGCAGCAGAGCCTTTCTGGAAGTCGTGTTCCTAGGTTGTAAATTATATTGGAATGTGCATGGAGAAACCCCCATAAGTTTATGTCTCATTATTTCTTCTTGGTTTTAAAATTTTTTTTAATTGGAGTAAAGCTTAGAATATTGTTTGTCCGAGGTGTACACAATCTGGTTCATTTGTACATTATATATGTCTATTCAAGTACAGATCCCCTTCCCATGTCAAATGTTACAGAGGGTTCCGCACACCTCCCTTCTATATGGTAGGTCTTTTTGAGATATGTATATAATATGTGTTTGTATACATATAGTAACACTAACCTTAATTTATCCACTCCCCCCACCTTTCCTTTTAGATGAGCATAGTTTGTTTTCTAAATCTGTGAGTGTCTTTCTCTTTGGAAATATGTTCATTTGTGTCAGTTATTAGATAACGCCTGTAAGTGATATCATAGAATATAGGTCTTTTGCTTTCGGACTTACCTCATGTTTCGTGATTATCTCCAGACTCATTTGTGGTGCCTCAAAGAACAATGGTTCATTGTTTTCCATGGCTAATATTCCATTGTGTACATGGACCACTTCTTCTTTATCTATTCACCTGTTGTTGGACATTTTGATTCCTTCACTGTCTTGGCTATTGTGAAGAAGGCTGCACTGAAGCTTTTGCGGCCTGTGTCTTCGCGATTCTTGTCTTCTCTGGTGAGAGGTCCAATGGTGCGCCTGCTGGATTGAATGGTACCTCCATTTTTACTTTTAAACACAGCTCCATTCTGTTCTCATTATTGGCCGTTACCCCTTTACGTCTCACCAGCAGGTAGAGGGTACACAGTTCTCTAAAACCCCGTCAGCATTTATTGTTTGTAGACTTTTTGCTGATGGTCAGTCGACTGGTGTAAGTTGAAACTTTTTGTAGATTAGATTTCATGGGTCTAACACTCCCTGAGGTTGAGCTTTTATCCATTTTCCTTTTTTTTTAAAAGAGCGTGAGTAAAACGTTAATATTCATACTCTCTTCTGGAAACATTTGCCTGTTTTGAAATTTTTGTCCATTCCCTACTTCAGCACAATTTTTTAGGGCAGGTGTCCTTTACAGCCCTGAGTCCTTGTGAATGTTAAGTGACCTTTAGCTGTGAGTTTAAAGCTGCTCTTGCAGGAAACGGCCACAAGGTGGCATCATTTCTCCTTTACCAAATTTGGTAACTGGGGAAACAGAGCCTTAATGGAAGTGGTGTTCTAGGTTGTAAATTAGAATGGAATGTGCCAGGAAAAAGCCCTTTATGTTTATGTCTCATTACTTGTTGTTCATATTTATAATTTACTTTTTATTTTTTATCCAAGCAAATTTGATTACAATGGCTTGTTTGTTCTAGGTGGGCAAATGTGGTTCTTTCACACATATACGTGTATCTATTCTTCCTCGCATCCTTTTCCCATATAGGTTATGACACAATGTTGAGTAGTCTTCTCCTGGTCTTCCGTACGTCTTTGGTGATTATATATTTCACATGGTTTGTATATCTCTGTTAACCCCAATATGGTAAATTATCCAATCCTCATCCCTTTCTATTTGATGAACCATAAGTTTTTTAATGAATCTGTGATTGCCTTTCTCTGTGGAAATATCTTCATTAGTATCAATTTTTATGTAACTCCTAAAAGGGATATGATAGGATATGTGTCTTTTACTTTCTCACTTACTACAGGTGCTGTGATTACGTCTAGACTCATCTATGGTGCTGCAAATGGCATTGTTTCATTTTTTTCACTAGCGAATATTCCATCTATACATGGAGGAGTTCTTCTTTGTCCACCCATCTGTTGGTGGACTTTTTGGTTACCTCCATATCTTGGCTATTGTAATACTGTGCAATGCAGATTGGCCTGCCTGTGTCTTTCCAATTCTCTCTTCTTAGATTATAGGTCGAGGAGTGGGCCTGCTGGATCATATGGTAGCTCAATGTTTACCTTTTTAAGGCACCTCCATTCTGTTCTCATTTGTGGCCCTTTCCAAGTTACGTCCCCCTTGAAGTTGAGGGTATGCATTTCTCCACAACAGCTTCAGCATTTATTGTTTGTAGTTTTCTTGCTGATGGTTTTTCTGACAAGTGTGAGCTGATACCTCTTTTTGGTTGAATTCGCATGTGCCTCATAATCCGTTGAAACTGAGCTTTAAAGCATATCCTTTTTATTTTTCAAGCTGTGATTACCCCTTAGTTCTTCAAAGTGTTCTCTTAAAGTATGTGTCACATTTTGAAATGTTTTGGCCATTACCTCCCTCAAGACATATTGAGGGCATGTTTCATTTACAGTCCTGCATTACTTCTTCCTATGAAATGACCATTAGCACAGGCCTTAAAGCTGTTTTTGCAGGTAACTGCCTGAGGGTGGCAGCCTTTCTATGTTCCCCACCCTGGTAACTAGGGAAATGCCCTTGCGGCCTGTGGTGTTTCTCAGTTATAAATTAGAGTGGAGTGTGCCCGGACAAACCCACACAAGCTGATGTGTCTTTACTTTTGTTCAATTTTTAAATTTAATTTTTATTTTTTATTGGAGTAATTTTCCACTGTGTACTTGGACCACTTCTACTTTGTGCATTCCTCAGTTGATGGACATTTTCATTGCTTCCAAGTGTTGGCTATGGTAAATATTGTTGGAGTGCAGGATTGCCAGCCTGTGACTTTTTTTTTTAATATTTATTTATTTATTTATTTATTTATTTATTTATTTATTTATTTATTTTTGGCTGTGTTGGATCTTCGTTTGTGCGCGAGGGCTTTCTGTAGTTGCGGCGAGCGGGGGCCACTCTTCATCGCGGTGCGTGGGTCTCTCACTATCGCGGCCTCTCTTGTTGCGGAGCACAGGCTCCATGCGCGCAGGCTCAGTGGTTGTGGCTCACGGGCCCAGTTGCTCCGCGGCATGTGGGATCTTCCCAGACCGGGGCTCGAACCCGTGTGCCCTGCATTGGCAGGCAGACTCTCAACCACTGCACCACCAGGGAAGCCCCAAGCCTGTGACTTTTTGATTCTCATTTTCTCAGGTGATAGGCCCAGCAGTGGATGTGATTGATTGACTGGTAGCACCGTGTTACCCTTATCAAAGCACCTTCTTTGTGTTTTCATTAGTGGCTCTTACCACGTCCCCCTTAGAATCGAGGGTACGCATTTCTCCACAATCGCTTCAGCATTTATTGTTTGCAGCATTTATGCTAATGGCCCTTCTGGCTGGTGTGAGCTGATAGGTTTTTGTACTTTGGGTTTTCATGTCTTTGAAAATTCATAAAACTCATCATTTTTCTCTGCCGTTTTCTTTTCTGCTAAAAAAAGGAAACAGTTGGGAGTACAATATAATTCTTGAAATTGTCTTCTTGGAAGCTTGCCCTCTGTTAAATTTTTTGGTCGATTTTCCAGCCCAGAATTTTTTTAGAGAGCAGGTCTCATTTCCTGAACTGCAAGTGTGGTGCATATTTAGTGACCTTTAGTAATGGGTTAAAAGCTGCTGTTGTGGGAAGTGGCCTCAAGCAGGCAGCATTCCTCGATTCCCAAATCTGGGTACTAGGGCAGCAGAGCCTTTCTGGAAGTCGTGTTCCTAGGTTGTAAATTTTATTGGAATGTGCATGGAGAAACCCCCATAAGTTTATGTCTCATTATTTCTTCTTGGTTTTAAAAATTTTTTTAATTGGAGTAAAGCTTAGAATATTGTTTGTCCGAGGTGTACACAATCTGGTTCATTTGTACATTATATATGTCTATTCAAGTACAGATCCCCTTCCCATGTAAAATGTTACAGAGAGTTCCGCACACCTCCCTTCTATATGGTAGGTCTTTTTGAGATATGTATATAATATGTGTTTGTATACATATAGTAACACTAACCTTAATTTATCCACTCCCCCCACCTTTCCTTTTAGATGAGCATAGTTTGTTTTCTAAATCTGTGAGTGTCTTTCTCTTTGGAAATATGTTCATTTGTGTCAGTTATTAGATAACGCCTGTAAGTGATATCATAGAATATAGGTCTTTTGCTTTTGGACTTACCTCATGTTTCGTGATTATCTCCAGACTCATTTGTGGTGCCTCAAAGAACAATGGTTCATTGTTTTCCATGGCTAATATTCCATTGTGTACATGGACCACTTCTTCTTTATCTATTCACCTGTTGTTGGACATTTTGATTCCTTCAGTGTCTTGGCTATTGTGAAGAAGGCTGCACTGAAGCTTTTGCGGCCTGTGTCTTCTCGATTCTTGTCTTCTCCGGTGAGAGGTCCAATGGTGCGCCTGCTGGATTGAATGGTACCTCCATTTTTACTTTTAAACACAGCTCCTTTCTGTTCTCATTATTGGCCGTTACCCCTTTACATCTCAGCAGCAGGTAGAGGGTACACAGTTCTCTAAAACCCCGTCAGCATTTATTGTTTGTAGACTTTTTGCTGATGGTCAGTCGACTGGCGTAAGTTGAAACTTTTTGTAGATTAGATTTCATGGGTCTAACACTCCCTGAGGTTGAGCTTTTATCCATTTTCCTTTTTTTTAAAAGAGCGTGAGTAAAACGTTAATATTCATACTCTCTTCTGGAAACATTTGCCTGTTTTGAAATTTTTGTCCATTCCCTACTTCAGCACAATTTTTAGGGCAGGTGTCCTTTACAGCCCTGAGTCCTTGTGAATGTTAAGTGACCATTAGCTGTGAGTTTAAAGCTGCTCTTGCAGGAAACGGCCACAAGGTGGCATCATTTCTCCTTTACCAAATTTGGTAAGTGGGGAAACAGAGCCTTAATGGAAGTGGTGTTCTAGGTTGTAAATTAGAATGGAATGTGCCAGGAAAAAGCCCTTTATGTTTATGTCTCATTACTTGTTGTTCATATTTATAATTTACTTTTTATTTTTTATCCAAGCAAATTTGATTACAATGGTTTGTTTGTTCTAGGTGGGCAAATGTGGTTCTTTCACACATATACGTGTATCTATTCTTCCTCGCATCCTTTTCCCATATAGGTTATGACACAATGTTGAGTAGTCTTCTCCTGGTCTTCCGTACGTCTTTGGTGATTATATATTTCACATGGTTTGTATATCTCTGTTAACCCCAATATGGTAAATTATCCAATCCTCATCCCTTTCTATTTGATGAACCATAAGTTTTTTAATGAATCTGTGATTGCCTTTCTCTGTGGAAATATCTTCATTAGTATCAATTTTTATGTAACTCCTAAAAGGGATATGATAGGATATGTGTCTTTTACTTTCTCACTTACTACAGGTGCTGTGATTACGTCTAGACTCATCTATGGTGCTGCAAATGGCATTGTTTCATTTTTTTCACTAGCGAATATTCCATCTATACATGGAGGAGTTCTTCTTTGTCCACCCATCTGTTGGTGGACTTTTTGGTTACCTCCATATCTTGGCTATTGTAATACTGTGCAATGCAGATTGGCCTGCCTGTGTCTTTCCAATTCTCTCTTCTTAGATTATAGGTCGAGGAGTGGGCCTGCTGGATCATATGGTAGCTCAATGTTTACCTTTTTAAGGCACCTCCATTCTCTTCTCATTTGTGGCCCTTTCCAAGTTACGTCCCCCTTGAAGTTGAGGGTATGCATTTCTCCACAACAGCTTCAGCATTTATTGTTTGTAGTTTTCTTGCTGATGGTTTTTCTGACAAGTGTGAGCTGATACCTCTTTTTGGTTGAATTCGCATGTGCCTCATAATCCGTTGAAACTGAGCTTTAAGGCATATCCTTTTTATTTTTCAAGCTGTGATTACCCCTTAGTTCTTCAAAGTGTTCTCTTAAAGTATGTGTCACATTTTGAAATGTTTTGGCCATTACCTCCCTCAAGACATATTGAGGGCATGTTTCATTTACAGTCCTGCATTACTTCTTCCTATGAAATGACCATTATCACAGGCCTTAAAGCTGTTTTTGCAGGTAACTGCCAGAGGGTGGCAGCCTTTCTAGGTTTCCCACCCTGGTAACTAGGGAAATGCCCTTGCGGCCTGTGGTGTTTCTCAGTTATAAATTAGAGTGGAGTGTGCCCGGACAAACCCACCAAGCTGATGTGTCTTTACTTTTGTTCAATTTTTAAATTGAATTTTTATTTTTTATTGGAGTAATTTTCCACTGTGTACTTGGACCACTTCTACTTTGTGCATTCCTCAGTTGATGGACATTTTCATTGCTTCCAAGTGTTGGCTATGGTAAATATTGTTGGAGTGCAGGATTGCCAGCCTGTGACTTTTTTTTTTAATATTTATTTATTTATTTATTTATTTATTTATTTATTTATTTATTTATGGCTGTGTTGGATCTTCGTTTGTGCGCGAGGGCTTTCTATAGTTGCGGCGAGCGGGGGCCACTCTTCATCGCGGTGCGTGGGTCTCTCACTATCGCGGCCTCTCTTGTTGCGGAGCACAGGCTCCATGCGCGCAGGCTCAGTGGTTGTGGCTCACGGGCCCAGTTGCTCCGCGGCATGTGGGATCTTCCCAGACCGGGGCTCGAACCCGTGTGCCCTGCATTGGCAGGCAGACTCTCAACCACTGCACCACCAGGGAAGCCCCAAGCCTGTGACTTTTTGATTCTCATTTTCTCAGGTGATAGGCCCAGCAGTGGATGTGATTGATTGACTGGTAGCACCGTGTTACCCTTATCAAAGCACCTTCTTTGTGTTTTCATTAGTGGCTCTTACCACGTCCCCCTTAGAATCGAGGGTACGCATTTCTCCACAATCGCTTCAGCATTTATTGTTTGCAGCATTTATGCTAATGGCCCTTCTGGCTGGTGTGAGCTGATAGGTTTTTGTACTTTGGGTTTTCATGTCTTTGAAAATTCATAAAACTCATCATTTTTCTCTGCCGTTTTCTTTTCTGCTAAAAAAAGGAAACAGTTGGGAGTACAATATAATTCTTGAAATTGTCTTCTTGGAAGCTTGCCCTCTGTTAAATTTTTTGGTCGATTTTCCAGCCCAGAATTTTTTTAGAGAGCAGGTCTCATTTCCCGAACTGCAAGTGTGGTGCATATTTAGTGACCTTTAGTAATGGGTTAAAAGCTGCTGTTGTGGGAAGTGGCCTCAAGCAGGCAGCATTCCTCGATTCCCAAATCTGGGTACTAGGGCAGCAGAGCCTTTCTGGAAGTCGTGTTCCTAGGTTGTAAATTTTATTGGAACGTGCATGGAGAAACCCCCATAAGTTTATGTCTCATTATTTCTTCTTGGTTTTAAAAATTTTTTTAATTGGAGTAAAGCTTAGAATATTGTTTGTCCGAGGTGTACACAATCTGGTTCATTTGTACATTATATATGTCTATTCAAGTACAGATCCCCTTCCCATGTAAAATGTTACAGAGAGTTCCGCACACCTCCCTTCTATATGGTAGGTCTTTTTGAGATATGTATATAATATGTGTTTGTATACATATAGTAACACTAACCTTAATTTATCCACTCCCCCCACCTTTCCTTTTAGATGAGCATAGTTTGTTTTCTAAATCTGTGAGTGTCTTTCTCTTTGGAAATATGTTCATTTGTGTCAGTTATTAGATAACGCCTGTAAGTGATATCATAGAATATAGGTCTTTTGCTTTCGGACTTACCTCATGTTTCGTGATTATCTCCAGACTCATTTGTGGTGCCTCAAAGAACAATGGTTCATTGTTTTCCATGGCTAATATTCCATTGTGTACATGGACCACTTCTTCTTTATCTATTCACCTGTTGTTGGACATTTTGATTCCTTCACTGTCTTGGCTATTGTGAAGAAGGCTGCACTGAAGCTTTTGCGGCCTGTGTCTTCTCGATTCTTGTCTTCTCCGGTGAGAGGTCCAATGGTGCGCCTGCTGGATTGAATGGTACCTCCATTTTTACTTTTAAACACAGCTCCTTTCTGTTCTCATTATTGGCCGTTACCCCTTTACATCTCAGCAGCAGGTAGAGGGTACACAGTTCTCTAAAACCCCGTCAGCATTTATTGTTTGTAGACTTTTTGCTGATGGTCAGTCGACTGGCGTAAGTTGAAACTTTTTGTAGATTAGATTTCATGGGTCTAACACTCCCTGAGGTTGAGCTTTTATCCATTTTCCTTTTTTTTAAAAGAGCGTGAGTAAAACGTTAATATTCATACTCTCTTCTGGAAACATTTGCCTGTTTTGAAATTTTTGTCCATTCCCTACTTCAGCACAATTTTTAGGGCAGGTGTCCTTTACAGCCCTGAGTCCTTGTGAATGTTAAGTGACCATTAGCTGTGAGTTTAAAGCTGCTCTTGCAGGAAACGGCCACAAGGTGGCATCATTTCTCCTTTACCAAATTTGGTAAGTGGGGAAACAGAGCCTTAATGGAAGTGGTGTTCTAGGTTGTAAATTAGAATGGAATGTGCCAGGAAAAAGCCCTTTATGTTTATGTCTCATTACTTGTTGTTCATATTTATAATTTACTTTTTATTTTTTATCCAAGCAAATTTGATTACAATGGTTTGTTTGTTCTAGGTGGGCAAATGTGGTTCTTTCACACATATACGTGTATCTATTCTTCCTCGCATCCTTTTCCCATATAGGTTATGACACAATGTTGAGTAGTCTTCTCCTGGTCTTCCGTACGTCTTTGGTGATTATATATTTCACATGGTTTGTATATCTCTGTTAACCCCAATATGGTAAATTATCCAATCCTCATCCCTTTCTATTTGATGAACCATAAGTTTTTTAATGAATCTGTGATTGCCTTTCTCTGTGGAAATATCTTCATTAGTATCAATTTTTATGTAACTCCTAAAAGTGATATGATAGGATATGTGTCTTTTACTTTCTCACTTACTACAGGTGCTGTGATTACGTCTAGACTCATCTATGGTGCTGCAAATGGCATTGTTTCATTTTTTTCACTAGCGAATATTCCATCTATACATGGA
Source organism: Balaenoptera physalus (assembly GCF_965194825.1). NCBI lineage: Eukaryota > Metazoa > Chordata > Mammalia > Artiodactyla > Balaenopteridae > Balaenoptera > Balaenoptera physalus. The sequence continues at coordinate 849,283 of NW_028126501.1, forward strand.
GGAGTTCTTCTTTGTCCACCCATCTGTTGGTGGACTTTTTGGTTACCTCCATATCTTGGCTATTGTAATACTGTGCAATGCAGATTGGCCTGCCTGTGTCTTTCCAATTCTCTCTTCTTAGATTATAGGTCGAGGAGTGGGCCTGCTGGATCATATGGTAGCTCAATGTATACCTTTTTAAGGCACCTCCATTCTCTTCTCATTTGTGGCCCTTTCCAAGTTACGTCCCCCTTGAAGTTGAGGGTATGCATTTCTCCACAACAGCTTCAGCATTTATTGTTTGTAGTTTTCTTGCTGATGGTTTTTCTGACAAGTGTGAGCTGATACCTCTTTTTGGTTGAATTCGCATGTGCCTCATAATCCGTTGAAACTGAGCTTTAAGGCATATCCTTTTTATTTTTCAAGCTGTGATTACCCCTTAGTTCTTCAAAGTGTTCTCTTAAAGTATGTGTCACATTTTGAAATGTTTTGGCCATTACCTCCCTCAAGACATATTGAGGGCATGTTTCATTTACAGTCCTGCATTACTTCTTCCTATGAAATGACCATTAGCACAGGCCTTAAAGCTGTTTTTGCAGGTAACTGCCAGAGGGTGGCAGCCTTTCTATGTTCCCCACCCTGGTAACTAGGGAAATGCCCTTGCGGCCTGTGGTGTTTCTCAGTTATAAATTAGAGTGGAGTGTGCCCGGACAAACCAACACAAGCTGATGTGTCTTTACTTTTGTTCAATTTTTAAATTTAATTTTTATTTTTTATTGGAGTAATTTTCCACTGTGTACTTGGACCACTTCTACTTTGTGCATTCCTCAGTTGATGGACATTTTCATTGCTTCCAAGTGTTGGCTATGGTAAATATTGTTGGAGTGCAGGATTGCTAGCCTGTGACTTTTATTTTTAATATTTATTTATTTATTTATTTAATTATTTATTTATTTATTTATTTTTGGCTGTGTTGGATCTTCGTTTGTGCGCGAGGGCTTTCTGTAGTTGCGGCGAGCGGGGGCCACTCTTCATCGCGGTGCGTGGGTCTCTCACTATCGCGGCCTCTCTTGTTGCGGAGCACAGGCTCCATGCGCGCAGGCTCAGTGGTTGTGGCTCACGGGCCCAGTTGCTCCGCGGCATGTGGGATCTTCCCAGACCGGGGCTCGAACCCGTGTGCCCTGCATTGGCAGGCAGACTCTCAACCACTGCACCACCAGGGAAGCCCCAAGCCTGTGACTTTTTGATTCTCATTTTCTCAGGTGATAGGCCCAGCAGTGGATGTGATTGATTGACTGGTAGCACCGTGTTACCCTTATCAAAGCACCTTCTTTGTGTTTTCATTAGTGGCTCTTACCACGTCCCCCTTAGAATCGAGGGTACGCATTTCTCCACAATCGCTACAGCATTTATTGTTTGCAGCATTTATGCTAATGGCCCTTCTGGCTGGTGTGAGCTGATAGGTTTTTGTACTTTGGGTTTTCATGTCTTTGAAAATTCATAAAACTCATCATTTTTCTCTGCCGTTTTCTTTTCTGCTAAAAAAAGGAAACAGTTGGGAGTACAATATAATTCTTGAAATTGTCTTCTTGGAAGCTTGCCCTCTGTTAAATTTTTTGGTCGATTTTCCAGCCCAGAATTTTTTTAGAGAGCAGGTCTCATTTCCCGAACTGCAAGTGTGGTGCATATTTAGTGACCTTTAGTAATGGGTTAAAAGCTGCTGTTGTGGGAAGTGGCCTCAAGCAGGCAGCATTCCTCGATTCCCAAATCTGGGTACTAGGGCAGCAGAGCCTTTCTGGAAGTCGTGTTCCTAGGTTGTAAATTTTATTGGAATGTGCATGGAGAAACCCCCATAAGTTTATGTCTCATTATTTCTTCTTGGTTTTAAAAATTTTTTTAATTGGAGTAAAGCTTAGAATATTGTTTGTCCGAGGTGTACACAATCTGGTTCATTTGTACATTATATATGTCTATTCAAGTACAGATCCCCTTCCCATGTAAAATGTTACAGAGGGTTCCGCACACCTCCCTTCTATATGGTAGGTCTTTTTGAGATATGTATATAATATGTGTTTGTATACATATAGTAACACTAACCTTAATTTATCCACTCCCCCCACCTTTCCTTTTAGATGAGCATAGTTTGTTTTCTAAATCTGTGAGTGTCTTTCTCTTTGGAAATATGTTCATTTGTGTCAGTTATTAGATAACGCCTGTAAGTGATATCATAGAAGATAGGTCTTTTGCTTTCGGACTTACCTCATGTTTCGTGATTATCTCCAGACTCATTTGTGGTGCCTCAAAGAACAATGGTTCATTGTTTTCCATGGCTAATATTCCATTGTGTACATGGACCACTTCTTCTTTATCTATTCACCTGTTGTTGGACATTTTGATTCCTTCACTGTCTTGGCTATTGTGAAGAAGGCTGCACTGAAGCTTTTGCGGCCTGTGTCTTCTCGATTCTTGTCTTCTCCGGTGAGAGGTCCAATGGTGCGCCTGCTGGATTGAATGGTACCTCCATTTTTACTTTTAAACACAGCTCCTTTCTGTTCTCATTATTGGCCGTTACCCCTTTACGTCTCACCAGCAGGTAGAGGGTACACAGTTCTCTAAAACCCCGTCAGCATTTATTGTTTGTAGACTTTTTGCTGATGGTCAGTCGACTGGTGTAAGTTGAAACTTTTTGTAGATTAGATTTCATGGGTCTAACACTCCCTGAGGTTGAGCTTTTATCCTTTTTCCTTTTTTTTAAAAGAGCGTGAGTAAAACGTTAATATTCATACTCTCTTCTGGAAACATTTGCCTGTTTTGAAATTTTTGTCCATTCCCTACTTCAGCACAATTTTTTAGGGCAGGTGTCCTTTACAGCCCTGAGTCCTTGTGAATGTTAAGTGACCATTAGCTGTGAGTTTAAAGCTGCTCTTGCAGGAAACGGCCACAAGGTGGCATCATTTCTCCTTTACCAAATTTGGTAAGTGGGGAAACAGAGCCTTAATGGAAGTGGTGTTCTAGGTTGTAAATTAGAATGGAATGTGCCAGGAAAAAGCCCTTTATGTTTATGTCTCATTACTTGTTGTTCATATTTATAATTTACTTTTTATTTTTTATCCAAGCAAATTTGATTACAATGGTTTGTTTGTTCTAGGTGGGCAAATGTGGTTCTTTCACACATATACGTGTATCTATTCTTCCTCGCATCCTTTTCCCATATAGGTTATGACACAATGTTGAGTAGTCTTCTCCTGGTCTTCCGTACGTCTTTGGTGATTATATATTTCACATGGTTTGTATATCTCTGTTAACCCCAATATGGTAAATTATCCAATCCTCATCCCTTTCTATTTGATGAACCATAAGTTTTTTAATGAATCTGTGATTGCCTTTCTCTGTGGAAATATCTTCATTAGTATCAATTTTTATGTAACTCCTAAAAGGGATATGATAGGATATGTGTCTTTTACTTTCTCACTTACTACAGGTGCTGTGATTACGTCTAGACTCATCTATGGTGCTGCAAATGGCATTGTTTCATTTTTTTCACTAGCGAATATTCCATCTATACATGGAGGAGTTCTTCTTTGTCCACCCATCTGTTGGTGGACTTTTTGGTTACCTCCATATCTTGGCTATTGTAATACTGTGCAATGCAGATTGGCCTGCCTGTGTCTTTCCAATTCTCTCTTCTTAGATTATAGGTCGAGGAGTGGGCCTGCTGGATCATATGGTAGCTCAATGTATACCTTTTTAAGGCACCTCCATTCTCTTCTCATTTGTGGCCCTTTCCAAGTTACGTCCCCCTTGAAGTTGAGGGTATGCATTTCTCCACAACAGCTTCAGCATTTATTGTTTGTAGTTTTCTTGCTGATGGTTTTTCTGACAAGTGTGAGCTGATACCTCTTTTTGGTTGAATTCGCATGTGCCTCATAATCCGTTGAAACTGAGCTTTAAGGCATATCCTTTTTATTTTTCAAGCTGTGATTACCCCTTAGTTCTTCAAAGTGTTCTCTTAAAGTATGTGTCACATTTTGAAATGTTTTGGCCATTACCTCCCTCAAGACATATTGAGGGCATGTTTCATTTACAGTCCTGCATTACTTCTTCCTATGAAATGACCATTAGCACAGGCCTTAAAGCTGTTTTTGCAGGTAACTGCCAGAGGGTGGCAGCCTTTCTATGTTCCCCACCCTGGTAACTAGGGAAATGCCCTTGCGGCCTGTGGTGTTTCTCAGTTATAAATTAGAGTGGAGTGTGCCCGGACAAACCAACACAAGCTGATGTGTCTTTACTTTTGTTCAATTTTTAAATTTAATTTTTATTTTTTATTGGAGTAATTTTCCACTGTGTACTTGGACCACTTCTACTTTGTGCATTCCTCAGTTGATGGACATTTTCATTGCTTCCAAGTGTTGGCTATGGTAAATATTGTTGGAGTGCAGGATTGCTAGCCTGTGACTTTTATTTTTAATATTTATTTATTTATTTATTTAATTATTTATTTATTTATTTATTTTTGGCTGTGTTGGATCTTCGTTTGTGCGCGAGGGCTTTCTGTAGTTGCGGCGAGCGGGGGCCACTCTTCATCGCGGTGCGTGGGTCTCTCACTATCGCGGCCTCTCTTGTTGCGGAGCACAGGCTCCATGCGCGCAGGCTCAGTGGTTGTGGCTCACGGGCCCAGTTGCTCCGCGGCATGTGGGATCTTCCCAGACCGGGGCTCGAACCCGTGTGCCCTGCATTGGCAGGCAGACTCTCAACCACTGCACCACCAGGGAAGCCCCAAGCCTGTGACTTTTTGATTCTCATTTTCTCAGGTGATAGGCCCAGCAGTGGATGTGATTGATTGACTGGTAGCACCGTGTTACCCTTATCAAAGCACCTTCTTTGTGTTTTCATTAGTGGCTCTTACCACGTCCCCCTTAGAATCGAGGGTACGCATTTCTCCACAATCGCTACAGCATTTATTGTTTGCAGCATTTATGCTAATGGCCCTTCTGGCTGGTGTGAGCTGATAGGTTTTTGTACTTTGGGTTTTCATGTCTTTGAAAATTCATAAAACTCATCATTTTTCTCTGCCGTTTTCTTTTCTGCTAAAAAAAGGAAACAGTTGGGAGTACAATATAATTCTTGAAATTGTCTTCTTGGAAGCTTGCCCTCTGTTAAATTTTTTGGTCGATTTTCCAGCCCAGAATTTTTTTAGAGAGCAGGTCTCATTTCCCGAACTGCAAGTGTGGTGCATATTTAGTGACCTTTAGTAATGGGTTAAAAGCTGCTGTTGTGGGAAGTGGCCTCAAGCAGGCAGCATTCCTCGATTCCCAAATCTGGGTACTAGGGCAGCAGAGCCTTTCTGGAAGTCGTGTTCCTAGGTTGTAAATTTTATTGGAATGTGCATGGAGAAACCCCCATAAGTTTATGTCTCATTATTTCTTCTTGGTTTTAAAAATTTTTTTAATTGGAGTAAAGCTTAGAATATTGTTTGTCCGAGGTGTACACAATCTGGTTCATTTGTACATTATATATGTCTATTCAAGTACAGATCCCCTTCCCATGTAAAATGTTACAGAGGGTTCCGCACACCTCCCTTCTATATGGTAGGTCTTTTTGAGATATGTATATAATATGTGTTTGTATACATATAGTAACACTAACCTTAATTTATCCACTCCCCCCACCTTTCCTTTTAGATGAGCATAGTTTGTTTTCTAAATCTGTGAGTGTCTTTCTCTTTGGAAATATGTTCATTTGTGTCAGTTATTAGATAACGCCTGTAAGTGATATCATAGAAGATAGGTCTTTTGCTTTCGGACTTACCTCATGTTTCGTGATTATCTCCAGACTCATTTGTGGTGCCTCAAAGAACAATGGTTCATTGTTTTCCATGGCTAATATTCCATTGTGTACATGGACCACTTCTTCTTTATCTATTCACCTGTTGTTGGACATTTTGATTCCTTCACTGTCTTGGCTATTGTGAAGAAGGCTGCACTGAAGCTTTTGCGGCCTGTGTCTTCTCGATTCTTGTCTTCTCCGGTGAGAGGTCCAATGGTGCGCCTGCTGGATTGAATGGTACCTCCATTTTTACTTTTAAACACAGCTCCTTTCTGTTCTCATTATTGGCCGTTACCCATTTACATCTCACCAGCAGGTAGAGGGTACACAGTTCTCTAAAACCCCGTCAGCATTTATTGTTTGTAGACTTTTTGCTGATGGTCAGTCGACTGGTGTAAGTTGAAACTTTTTGTAGATTAGATTTCATGGGTCTAACACTCCCTGAGGTTGAGCTTTTATCCATTTTCCTTTTTTTTAAAAGAGCGTGAGTAAAACGTTAATATTCATACTCTCTTCTGGAAACATTTGCCTGTTTTGAAATTTTTGTCCATTCCCTACTTCAGCACAATTTTTAGGGCAGGTGTCCTTTACAGCCCTGAGTCCTTGTGAATGTTAAGTGACCATTAGCTGTGAGTTTAAAGCTGCTCTTGCAGGAAACGGCCACAAGGTGGCATCATTTCTCCTTTACCAAATTTGGTAAGTGGGGAAACAGAGCCTTAATGGAAGTGGTGTTCTAGGTTGTAAATTAGAATGGAATGTGCCAGGAAAAAGCCCTTTATGTTTATGTCTCATTACTTGTTGTTCATATTTATAATTTACTTTTTATTTTTTATCCAAGCAAATTTGATTACAATGGTTTGTTTGTTCTAGGTGGGCAAATGTGGTTCTTTCACACATATACGTGTATCTATTCTTCCTCGCATCCTTTTCCCATATAGGTTATGACACAATGTTGAGTAGTCTTCTCCTGGTCTTCCGTACGTCTTTGGTGATTATATATTTCACATGGTTTGTATATCTCTGTTAACCCCAATATGGTAAATTATCCAATCCTCATCCCTTTCTATTTGATGAACCATAAGTTTTTTAATGAATCTGTGATTGCCTTTCTCTGTGGAAATATCTTCATTAGTATCAATTTTTATGTAACTCCTAAAAGTGATATGATAGGATATGTGTCTTTTACTTTCTCACTTACTACAGGTGCTGTGATTACGTCTAGACTCATCTATGGTGCTGCAAATGGCATTGTTTCATTTTTTTCACTAGCGAATATTCCATCTATACATGGAGGAGTTCTTCTTTGTCCACCCATCTGTTGGTGGACTTTTTGGTTACCTCCATATCTTGGCTATTGTAATACTGTGCAATGCAGATTGGCCTGCCTGTGTCTTTCCAATTCTCTCTTCTTAGATTATAGGTCGAGGAGTGGGCCTGCTGGATCATATGGTAGCTCAATGTATACCTTTTTAAGGCACCTCCATTCTCTTCTCATTTGTGGCCCTTTCCAAGTTACGTCCCCCTTGAAGTTGAGGGTATGCATTTCTCCACAACAGCTTCAGCATTTATTGTTTGTAGTTTTCTTGCTGATGGTTTTTCTGACAAGTGTGAGCTGATACCTCTTTTTGGTTGAATTCGCATGTGCCTCATAATCCGTTGAAACTGAGCTTTAAGGCATATCCTTTTTATTTTTCAAGCTGTGATTACCCCTTAGTTCTTCAAAGTGTTCTCTTAAAGTATGTGTCACATTTTGAAATGTTTTGGCCATTACCTCCCTCAAGACATATTGAGGGCATGTTTCATTTACAGTCCTGCATTACTTCTTCCTATGAAATGACCATTAGCACAGGCCTTAAAGCTGTTTTTGCAGGTAACTGCCAGAGGGTGGCAGCCTTTCTATGTTCCCCACCCTGGTAACTAGGGAAATGCCCTTGCGGCCTGTGGTGTTTCTCAGTTATAAATTAGAGTGGAGTGTGCCCGGACAAACCAACACAAGCTGATGTGTCTTTACTTTTGTTCAATTTTTAAATTTAATTTTTATTTTTTATTGGAGTAATTTTCCACTGTGTACTTGGACCACTTCTACTTTGTGCATTCCTCAGTTGATGGACATTTTCATTGCTTCCAAGTGTTGGCTATGGTAAATATTGTTGGAGTGCAGGATTGCTAGCCTGTGACTTTTATTTTTAATATTTATTTATTTATTTATTTAATTATTTATTTATTTATTTATTTTTGGCTGTGTTGGATCTTCGTTTGTGCGCGAGGGCTTTCTGTAGTTGCGGCGAGCGGGGGCCACTCTTCATCGCGGTGCGTGGGTCTCTCACTATCGCGGCCTCTCTTGTTGCGGAGCACAGGCTCCATGCGCGCAGGCTCAGTGGTTGTGGCTCACGGGCCCAGTTGCTCCGCGGCATGTGGGATCTTCCCAGACCGGGGCTCGAACCCGTGTGCCCTGCATTGGCAGGCAGACTCTCAACCACTGCACCACCAGGGAAGCCCCAAGCCTGTGACTTTTTGATTCTCATTTTCTCAGGTGATAGGCCCAGCAGTGGATGTGATTGATTGACTGGTAGCACCGTGTTACCCTTATCAAAGCACCTTCTTTGTGTTTTCATTAGTGGCTCTTACCACGTCCCCCTTAGAATCGAGGGTACGCATTTCTCCACAATCGCTACAGCATTTATTGTTTGCAGCATTTATGCTAATGGCCCTTCTGGCTGGTGTGAGCTGATAGGTTTTTGTACTTTGGGTTTTCATGTCTTTGAAAATTCATAAAACTCATCATTTTTCTCTGCCGTTTTCTTTTCTGCTAAAAAAAGGAAACAGTTGGGAGTACAATATAATTCTTGAAATTGTCTTCTTGGAAGCTTGCCCTCTGTTAAATTTTTTGGTCGATTTTCCAGCCCAGAATTTTTTTAGAGAGCAGGTCTCATTTCCCGAACTGCAAGTGTGGTGCATATTTAGTGACCTTTAGTAATGGGTTAAAAGCTGCTGTTGTGGGAAGTGGCCTCAAGCAGGCAGCATTCCTCGATTCCCAAATCTGGGTACTAGGGCAGCAGAGCCTTTCTGGAAGTCGTGTTCCTAGGTTGTAAATTTTATTGGAATGTGCATGGAGAAACCCCCATAAGTTTATGTCTCATTATTTCTTCTTGGTTTTAAAAATTTTTTTAATTGGAGTAAAGCTTAGAATATTGTTTGTCCGAGGTGTACACAATCTGGTTCATTTGTACATTATATATGTCTATTCAAGTACAGATCCCCTTCCCATGTAAAATGTTACAGAGGGTTCCGCACACCTCCCTTCTATATGGTAGGTCTTTTTGAGATATGTATATAATATGTGTTTGTATACATATAGTAACACTAACCTTAATTTATCCACTCCCCCCACCTTTCCTTTTAGATGAGCATAGTTTGTTTTCTAAATCTGTGAGTGTCTTTCTCTTTGGAAATATGTTCATTTGTGTCAGTTATTAGATAACGCCTGTAAGTGATATCATAGAAGATAGGTCTTTTGCTTTCGGACTTACCTCATGTTTCGTGATTATCTCCAGACTCATTTGTGGTTCCTCAAAGAACAATGGTTCATTGTTTTCCATGGCTAATATTCCATTGTGTACATGGACCACTTCTTCTTTATCTATTCACCTGTTGTTGGACATTTTGATTCCTTCACTGTCTTGGCTATTGTGAAGAAGGCTGCACTGAAGCTTTTGCGGCCTGTGTCTTCTCGATTCTTGTCTTCTCCGGTGAGAGGTCCAATGGTGCGCCTGCTGGATTGAATGGTACCTCCATTTTTACTTTTAAACACAGCTCCTTTCTGTTCTCATTATTGGCCGTTACCCCTTTACGTCTCACCAGCAGGTAGAGGGTACACAGTTCTCTAAAACCCCGTCAGCATTTATTGTTTGTAGACTTTTTGCTGATGGTCAGTCGACTGGTGTAAGTTGAAACTTTTTGTAGATTAGATTTCATGGGTCTAACACTCCCTGAGGTTGAGCTTTTATCCTTTTTCCTTTTTTTTAAAAGAGCGTGAGTAAAACGTTAATATTCATACTCTCTTCTGGAAACATTTGCCTGTTTTGAAATTTTTGTCCATTCCCTACTTCAGCACAATTTTTTAGGGCAGGTGTCCTTTACAGCCCTGAGTCCTTGTGAATGTTAAGTGACCATTAGCTGTGAGTTTAAAGCTGCTCTTGCAGGAAACGGCCACAAGGTGGCATCATTTCTCCTTTACCAAATTTGGTAAGTGGGGAAACAGAGCCTTAATGGAAGTGGTGTTCTAGGTTGTAAATTAGAATGGAATGTGCCAGGAAAAAGCCCTTTATGTTTATGTCTCATTACTTGTTGTTCATATTTATAATTTACTTTTTATTTTTTATCCAAGCAAATTTGATTACAATGGTTTGTTTGTTCTAGGTGTGCAAATGTGGTTCTTTCACACATATACGTGTATCTATTCTTCCTCGCATCCTTTTCCCATATAGGTTATGACACAATGTTGAGTAGTCTTCTCCTGGTCTTCCGTACGTCTTTGGTGATTATATATTTCACATGGTTTGTATATCTCTGTTAACCCCAATATGGTAAATTATCCAATCCTCATCCCTTTCTATTTGATGAACCATAAGTTTTTTAATGAATCTGTGATTGCCTTTCTCTGTGGAAATATCTTCATTAGTATCAATTTTTATGTAACCCCTAAAAGGGATATGATAGGATATGTGTCTTTTACTTTCTCACTTACTACAGGTGCTGTGATTACGTCTAGACTCATCTATGGTGCTGCAAATGGCATTGTTTCATTTTTTTCACTAGCGAATATTCCATCTATACATGGAGGAGTTCTTCTTTGTCCACCCATCTGTTGGTGGACTTTTTGGTTACCTCCATATCTTGGCTATTGTAATACTGTGCAATGCAGATTGGCCTGCCTGTGTCTTTCCAATTCTCTCTTCTTAGATTATAGGTCGAGGAGTGGGCCTGCTGGATCATATGGTAGCTCAATGTATACCTTTTTAAGGCACCTCCATTCTCTTCTCATTTGTGGCCCTTTCCAAGTTACGTCCCCCTTGAAGTTGAGGGTATGCATTTCTCCACAACAGCTTCAGCATTTATTGTTTGTAGTTTTCTTGCTGATGGTTTTTCTGACAAGTGTGAGCTGATACCTCTTTTTGGTTGAATTCGCATGTGCCTCATAATCCGTTGAAACTGAGCTTTAAGGCATATCCTTTTTATTTTTCAAGCTGTGATTACCCCTTAGTTCTTCAAAGTGTTCTCTTAAAGTATGTGTCACATTTTGAAATGTTTTGGCCATTACCTCCCTCAAGACATATTGAGGGCATGTTTCATTTACAGTCCTGCATTACTTCTTCCTATGAAATGACCATTAGCACAGGCCTTAAAGCTGTTTTTGCAGGTAACTGCCAGAGGGTGGCAGCCTTTCTATGTTCCCCACCCTGGTAACTAGGGAAATGCCCTTGCGGCCTGTGGTGTTTCTCAGTTATAAATTAGAGTGGAGTGTGCCCGGACAAACCCACACAAGCTGATGTGTCTTTACTTTTGTTCAATTTTTAAATTTAATTTTTATTTTTTATTGGAGTAATTTTCCACTGTGTACTTGGACCACTTCTACTTTGTGCATTCCTCAGTTGATGGACATTTTCATTGCTTCCAAGTGTTGGCTATGGTAAATATTGTTGGAGTGCAGGATTGCTAGCCTGTGACTTGTATTTTTAATATTTATTTATTTATTTATTTATTTATTTATTTATTTATTTATTTTTGGCTGTGTTGGATCTTCGTTTGTGCGCGAGGGCTTTCTGTAGTTGCGGCGAGCGGGGGCCACTCTTCATCGCGGTGCGTGGGTCTCTCACTATCGCGGCCTCTCTTGTTGCGGAGCACAGGCTCCATGCGCGCAGGCTCAGTGGTTGTGGCTCACGGGCCCAGTTGCTCCGCGGCATGTGGGATCTTCCCAGACCGGGGCTCGAACCCGTGTGCCCTGCATTGGCAGGCAGACTCTCAACCACTGCACCACCAGGGAAGCCCCAAGCCTGTGACTTTTTGATTCTCATTTTCTCAGGTGATAGGCCCAGCAGTGGATGTGATTGATTGACTGGTAGCACCGTGTTACCCTTATCAAAGCACCTTCTTTGTGTTTTCATTAGTGGCTCTTACCACGTCCCCCTTAGAATCGAGGGTACGCATTTCTCCACAATCGCTTCAGCATTTATTGTTTGCAGCATTTATGCTAATGGCCCTTCTGGCTGGTGTGAGCTGATAGGTTTTTGTACTTTGGGTTTTCATGTCTTTGAAAATTCATAAAACTCATCATTTTTCTCTGCCGTTTTCTTTTCTGCTAAAAAAAGGAAACAGTTGGGAGTACAATATAATTCTTGAAATTGTCTTCTTGGAAGCTTGCCCTCTGTTAAATTTTTTGGTCGATTTTCCAGCCCAGAATTTTTTTAGAGAGCAGGTCTCATTTCCCGAACTGCAAGTGTGGTGCATATTTAGTGACCTTTAGTAATGGGTTAAAAGCTGCTGTTGTGGGAAGTGGCCTCAAGCAGGCAGCATTCCTCGATTCCCAAATCTGGGTACTAGGGCAGCAGAGCCTTTCTGGAAGTCGTGTTCCTAGGTTGTAAATTTTATTGGAATGTGCATGGAGAAACCCCCATAAGTTTATGTCTCATTATTTCTTCTTGGTTTTAAAAATTTTTTTAATTGGAGTAAAGCTTAGAATATTGTTTGTCCGAGGTGTACACAATCTGGTTCATTTGTACATTATATATGTCTATTCAAGTACAGATCCCCTTCCCATGTAAAATGTTACAGAGAGTTCCGCACACCTCCCTTCTATATGGTAGGTCTTTTTGAGATATGTATATAATATGTGTTTGTATACATATAGTAACACTAACCTTAATTTATCCACTCCCCCCACCTTTCCTTTTAGATGAGCATAGTTTGTTTTCTAAATCTGTGAGTGTCTTTCTCTTTGGAAATATGTTCATTTGTGTCAGTTATTAGATAACGCCTGTAAGTGATATCATAGAATATAGGTCTTTTGCTTTCGGACTTACCTCATGTTTCGTGATTATCTCCAGACTCATTTGTGGTGCCTCAAAGAACAATGGTTCATTGTTTTCCATGGCTAATATTCCATTGTGTACATGGACCACTTCTTCTTTATCTATTCACCTGTTGTTGGACATTTTGATTCCTTCACTGTCTTGGCTATTGTGAAGAAGGCTGCACTGAAGCTTTTGCGGCCTGTGTCTTCTCGATTCTTGTCTTCTCCGGTGAGAGGTCCAATGGTGCGCCTGCTGGATTGAATGGTACCTCCATTTTTACTTTTAAACACAGCTCCTTTCTGTTCTCATTATTGGCCGTTACCCCTTTACATCTCAGCAGCAGGTAGAGGGTACACAGTTCTCTAAAACCCCGTCAGCATTTATTGTTTGTAGACTTTTTGCTGATGGTCAGTCGACTGGCGTAAGTTGAAACTTTTTGTAGATTAGATTTCATGGGTCTAACACTCCCTGAGGTTGAGCTTTTATCCATTTTCCTTTTTTTTAAAAGAGCGTGAGTAAAACGTTAATATTCATACTCTCTTCTGGAAACATTTGCCTGTTTTGAAATTTTTGTCCATTCCCTACTTCAGCACAATTTTTAGGGCAGGTGTCCTTTACAGCCCTGAGTCCTTGTGAATGTTAAGTGACCATTAGCTGTGAGTTTAAAGCTGCTCTTGCAGGAAACGGCCACAAGGTGGCATCATTTCTCCTTTACCAAATTTGGTAAGTGGGGAAACAGAGCCTTAATGGAAGTGGTGTTCTAGGTTTTAAATTAGAATGGAATGTGCCAGGAAAAAGCCCTTTATGTTTATGTCTCATTACTTGTTGTTCATATTTATAATTTACTTTTTATTTTTTATCCAAGCAAATTTGATTACAATGGTTTGTTTGTTCTAGGTGTGCAAATGTGGTTCTTTCACACATATACGTGTATCTATTCTTCCTCGCATCCTTTTCCCATATAGGTTATGACACAATGTTGAGTAGTCTTCTCCTGGTCTTCCGTACGTCTTTGGTGATTATATATTTCACATGGTTTGTATATCTCTGTTAACCCCAATATGGTAAATTATCCAATCCTCATCCCTTTCTATTTGATGAACCATAAGTTTTTTAATGAATCTGTGATTGCCTTTCTCTGTGGAAATATCTTCATTAGTATCAATTTTTATGTAACCCCTAAAAGGGATATGATAGGATATGTGTCTTTTACTTTCTCACTTACTACAGGTGCTGTGATTACGTCTAGACTCATCTATGGTGCTGCAAATGGCATTGTTTCATTTTTTTCACTAGCGAATATTCCATCTATACATGGAGGAGTTCTTCTTTGTCCACCCATCTGTTGGTGGACTTTTTGGTTACCTCCATATCTTGGCTATTGTAATACTGTGCAATGCAGATTGGCCTGCCTGTGTCTTTCCAATTCTCTCTTCTTAGATTATAGGTCGAGGAGTGGGCCTGCTGGATCATATGGTAGCTCAATGTTTACCTTTTTAAGGCACCTCCATTCTCTTCTCATTTGTGGCCCTTTCCAAGTTACGTCCCCCTTGAAGTTGAGGGTATGTATTTCTCCACAACAGCTTCAGCATTTATTGTTTGTAGTTTTCTTGCTGATGGTTTTTCTGACAAGTGTGAGCTGATACCTCTTTTTGGTTGAATTCGCATGTGCCTCATAATCCGTTGAAACTGAGCTTTAAGGCATATCCTTTTTATTTTTCAAGCTGTGATTACCCCTTAGTTCTTCAAAGTGTTCTCTTAAAGTATGTGTCACATTTTGAAATGTTTTGGCCATTACCTCCCTCAAGTCATATTGAGGGCATGTTTCATTTACAGTCCTGCATTACTTCTTCCTATGAAATGACCATTATCACAGGCCTTAAAGCTGTTTTTGCAGGTAACTGCCAGAGGGTGGCAGCCTTTCTATGTTCCCCACCCTGGTAACTAGGGAAATGCCCTTGCGGCCTGTGGTGTTTCTCAGTTATAAATTAGAGTGGAGTGTGCCCGGACAAACCCACACAAGCTGATGTGTCTTTACTTTTGTTCAATTTTTAAATTGAATTTTTATTTTTTATTGGAGTAATTTTCCACTGTGTACTTGGACCACTTCTACTTTGTGCATTCCTCAGTTGATGGACATTTTCATTGCTTCCAAGTGTTGGCTATGGTAAATATTGTTGGAGTGCAGGATTGCCAGCCTGTGACTTTTTTTTTTAATATTTATTTATTTATTTATTTATTTATTTATTTATTTATTTATTTTTGGCTGTGTTGGATCTTCGTTTGTGCGCGAGGGCTTTCTGTAGTTGCGGCGAGCGGGGGCCACTCTTCATCGCGGTGCGTGGGTCTCTCACTATCGCGGCCTCTCTTGTTGCGGAGCACAGGCTCCATGCGCGCAGGCTCAGTGGTTGTGGCTCACGGGCCCAGTTGCTCCGCGGCATGTGGGATCTTCCCAGACCGGGGCTCGAACCCGTGTGCCCTGCATTGGCAGGCAGACTCTCAACCACTGCACCACCAGGGAAGCCCCAAGCCTGTGACTTTTTGATTCTCATTTTCTCAGGTGATAGGCCCAGCAGTGGATGTGATTGATTGACTGGTAGCACCGTGTTACCCTTATCAAAGCACCTTCTTTGTGTTTTCATTAGTGGCTCTTACCACGTCCCCCTTAGAATCGAGGGTACGCATTTCTCCACAATCGCTTCAGCATTTATTGTTTGCAGCATTTATGCTAATGGCCCTTCTGGCTGGTGTGAGCTGATAGGTTTTTGTACTTTGGGTTTTCATGTCTTTGAAAATTCATAAAACTCATCATTTTTCTCTGCCGTTTTCTTTTCTGCTAAAAAAAGGAAACAGTTGGGAGTACAATATAATTCTTGAAATTGTCTTCTTGGAAGCTTGCCCTCTGTTAAATTTTTTGGTCGATTTTCCAGCCCAGAATTTTTTTAGAGAGCAGGTCTCATTTCCCGAACTGCAAGTGTGGTGCATATTTAGTGACCTTTAGTAATGGGTTAAAAGCTGCTGTTGTGGGAAGTGGCCTCAAGCAGGCAGCATTCCTCGATTCCCAAATCTGGGTACTAGGGCAGCAGAGCCTTTCTGGAAGTCGTGTTCCTAGGTTGTAAATTTTATTGGAACGTGCATGGAGAAACCCCCATAAGTTTATGTCTCATTATTTCTTCTTGGTTTTAAAAATTTTTTTAATTGGAGTAAAGCTTAGAATATTGTTTGTCCGAGGTGTACACAATCTGGTTCATTTGTACATTATATATGTCTATTCAAGTACAGATCCCCTTCCCATGTAAAATGTTACAGAGAGTTCCGCACACCTCCCTTCTATATGGTAGGTCTTTTTGAGATATGTATATAATATGTGTTTGTATACATATAGTAACACTAACCTTAATTTATCCACTCCCCCCACCTTTCCTTTTAGATGAGCATAGTTTGTTTTCTAAATCTGTGAGTGTCTTTCTCTTTGGAAATATGTTCATTTGTGTCAGTTATTAGATAACGCCTGTAAGTGATATCATAGAATATAGGTCTTTTGCTTTCGGACTTACCTCATGTTTCGTGATTATCTCCAGACTCATTTGTGGTGCCTCAAAGAACAATGGTTCATTGTTTTCCATGGCTAATATTCCATTGTGTACATGGACCACTTCTTCTTTATCTATTCACCTGTTGTTGGACATTTTGATTCCTTCACTGTCTTGGCTATTGTGAAGAAGGCTGCACTGAAGCTTTTGCGGCCTGTGTCTTCTCGATTCTTGTCTTCTCCGGTGAGAGGTCCAATGGTGCGCCTGCTGGATTGAATGGTACCTCCATTTTTACTTTTAAACACAGCTCCTTTCTGTTCTCATTATTGGCCGTTACCCCTTTACATCTCAGCAGCAGGTAGAGGGTACACAGTTCTCTAAAACCCCGTCAGCATTTATTGTTTGTAGACTTTTTGCTGATGGTCAGTCGACTGGCGTAAGTTGAAACTTTTTGTAGATTAGATTTCATGGGTCTAACACTCCCTGAGGTTGAGCTTTTATCCATTTTCCTTTTTTTTAAAAGAGCGTGAGTAAAACGTTAATATTCATACTCTCTTCTGGAAACATTTGCCTGTTTTGAAATTTTTGTCCATTCCCTACTTCAGCACAATTTTTAGGGCAGGTGTCCTTTACAGCCCTGAGTCCTTGTGAATGTTAAGTGACCATTAGCTGTGAGTTTAAAGCTGCTCTTGCAGGAAACGGCCACAAGGTGGCATCATTTCTCCTTTACCAAATTTGGTAAGTGGGGAAACAGAGCCTTAATGGAAGTTGTGTTCTAGGTTGTAAATTAGAATGGAATGTGCCAGGAAAAAGCCCTTTATGTTTATGTCTCATTACTTGTTGTTCATATTTATAATTTACTTTTTATTTTTTATCCAAGCAAATTTGATTACAATGGTTTGTTTGTTCTAGGTGGGCAAATGTGGTTCTTTCACACATATACGTGTATCTATTCTTCCTCGCATCCTTTTCCCATATAGGTTATGACACAATGTTGAGTAGTCTTCTCCTGGTCTTCCGTACGTCTTTGGTGATTATATATTTCACATGGTTTGTATATCTCTGTTAACCCCAATATGGTAAATTATCCAATCCTCATCCCTTTCTATTTGATGAACCATAAGTTTTTTAATGAATCTGTGATTGCCTTTCTCTGTGGAAATATCTTCATTAGTATCAATTTTTATGTAACTCCTAAAAGTGATATGATAGGATATGTGTCTTTTACTTTCTCACTTACTACAGGTGCTGTGATTACGTCTAGACTCATCTATGGTGCTGCAAATGGCATTGTTTCATTTTTTTCACTAGCGAATATTCCATCTATACATGGAGGAGTTCTTCTTTGTCCACCCATCTGTTGGTGGACTTTTTGGTTACCTCCATATCTTGGCTATTGTAATACTGTGCAATGCAGATTGGCCTGCCTGTGTCTTTCCAATTCTCTCTTCTTAGATTATAGGTCGAGGAGTGGGCCTGCTGGATCATATGGTAGCTCAATGTTTACCTTTTTAAGGCACCTCCATTCTCTTCTCATTTGTGGCCCTTTCCAAGTTACGTCCCCCTTGAAGTTGAGGGTATGCATTTCTCCACAACAGCTTCAGCATTTATTGTTTGTAGTTTTCTTGCTGATGGTTTTTCTGACAAGTGTGAGCTGATACCTCTTTTTGGTTGAATTCGCATGTGCCTCATAATCCGTTGAAACTGAGCTTTAAGGCATATCCTTTTTATTTTTCAAGCTGTGATTACCCCTTAGTTCTTCAAAGTGTTCTCTTAAAGTATGTGTCACATTTTGAAATGTTTTGGCCATTACCTCCCTCAAGTCATATTGAGGGCATGTTTCATTTACAGTCCTGCATTACTTCTTCCTATGAAATGACCATTATCACAGGCCTTAAAGCTGTTTTTGCAGGTAACTGCCAGAGGGTGGCAGCCTTTCTAGGTTTCCCACCCTGGTAACTAGGGAAATGCCCTTGCGGCCTGTGGTGTTTCTCAGTTATAAATTAGAGTGGAGTGTGCCCGGACAAACCCACACAAGCTGATGTGTCTTTACTTTTGTTCAATTTTTAAATTGAATTTTTATTTTTTATTGGAGTAATTTTCCACTGTGTACTTGGACCACTTCTACTTTGTGCATTCCTCAGTTGATGGACATTTTCATTGCTTCCAAGTGTTGGCTATGGTAAATATTGTTGGAGTGCAGGATTGCCAGCCTGTGACTTTTTTTTTTAATATTTATTTATTTATTTATTTATTTATTTATTTATTTATTTATTTTTGGCTGTGTTGGATCTTCGTTTGTGCGCGAGGGCTTTCTATAGTTGCGGCGAGCGGGGGCCACTCTTCATCGCGGTGCGTGGGTCTCTCACTATCGCGGCCTCTCTTGTTGCGGAGCACAGGCTCCATGCGCGCAGGCTCAGTGGTTGTGGCTCACGGGCCCAGTTGCTCCGCGGCATGTGGGATCTTCCCAGACCGGGGCTCGAACCCGTGTGCCCTGCATTGGCAGGCAGACTCTCAACCACTGCACCACCAGGGAAGCCCCAAGCCTGTGACTTTTTGATTCTCATTTTCTCAGGTGATAGGCCCAGCAGTGGATGTGATTGATTGACTGGTAGCACCGTGTTACCCTTATCAAAGCACCTTCTTTGTGTTTTCATTAGTGGCTCTTACCACGTCCCCCTTAGAATCGAGGGTACGCATTTCTCCACAATCGCTTCAGCATTTATTGTTTGCAGCATTTATGCTAATGGCCCTTCTGGCTGGTGTGAGCTGATAGGTTTTTGTACTTTGGGTTTTCATGTCTTTGAAAATTCATAAAACTCATCATTTTTCTCTGCCGTTTTCTTTTCTGCTAAAAAAAGGAAACAGTTGGGAGTACAATATAATTCTTGAAATTGTCTTCTTGGAAGCTTGCCCTCTGTTAAATTTTTTGGTCGATTTTCCAGCCCAGAATTTTTTTAGAGAGCAGGTCTCATTTCCCGAACTGCAAGTGTGGTGCATATTTAGTGACCTTTAGTAATGGGTTAAAAGCTGCTGTTGTGGGAAGTGGCCTCAAGCAGGCAGCATTCCTCGATTCCCAAATCTGGGTACTAGGGCAGCAGAGCCTTTCTGGAAGTCGTGTTCCTAGGTTGTAAATTTTATTGGAACGTGCATGGAGAAACCCCCATAAGTTTATGTCTCATTATTTCTTCTTGGTTTTAAAAATTTTTTTAATTGGAGTAAAGCTTAGAATATTGTTTGTCCGAGGTGTACACAATCTGGTTCATTTGTACATTATATATGTCTATTCAAGTACAGATCCCCTTCCCATGTAAAATGTTACAGAGAGTTCCGCACACCTCCCTTCTATATGGTAGGTCTTTTTGAGATATGTATATAATATGTGTTTGTATACATATAGTAACACTAACCTTAA
Organism: Balaenoptera physalus; assembly: GCF_965194825.1. Taxonomy (NCBI): domain Eukaryota; kingdom Metazoa; phylum Chordata; class Mammalia; order Artiodactyla; family Balaenopteridae; genus Balaenoptera; species Balaenoptera physalus. The sequence continues at coordinate 869,106 of NW_028126501.1, forward strand.
TTTATCCACTCCCCCCACCTTTCCTTTTAGATGAGCATAGTTTGTTTTCTAAATCTGTGAGTGTCTTTCTCTTTGGAAATATGTTCATTTGTGTCAGTTATTAGATAACGCCTGTAAGTGATATCATAGAATATAGGTCTTTTGCTTTCGGACTTACCTCATGTTTCGTGATTATCTCCAGACTCATTTGTGGTGCCTCAAAGAACAATGGTTCATTGTTTTCCATGGCTAATATTCCATTGTGTACATGGACCACTTCTTCTTTATCTATTCACCTGTTGTTGGACATTTTGATTCCTTCACTGTCTTGGCTATTGTGAAGAAGGCTGCACTGAAGCTTTTGCGGCCTGTGTCTTCTCGATTCTTGTCTTCTCCGGTGAGAGGTCCAATGGTGCGCCTGCTGGATTGAATGGTACCTCCATTTTTACTTTTAAACACAGCTCCTTTCTGTTCTCATTATTGGCCGTTACCCCTTTACATCTCAGCAGCAGGTAGAGGGTACACAGTTCTCTAAAACCCCGTCAGCATTTATTGTTTGTAGACTTTTTGCTGATGGTCAGTCGACTGGCGTAAGTTGAAACTTTTTGTAGATTAGATTTCATGGGTCTAACACTCCCTGAGGTTGAGCTTTTATCCATTTTCCTTTTTTTTAAAAGAGCGTGAGTAAAACGTTAATATTCATACTCTCTTCTGGAAACATTTGCCTGTTTTGAAATTTTTGTCCATTCCCTACTTCAGCACAATTTTTAGGGCAGGTGTCCTTTACAGCCCTGAGTCCTTGTGAATGTTAAGTGACCATTAGCTGTGAGTTTAAAGCTGCTCTTGCAGGAAACGGCCACAAGGTGGCATCATTTCTCCTTTACCAAATTTGGTAAGTGGGGAAACAGAGCCTTAATGGAAGTTGTGTTCTAGGTTGTAAATTAGAATGGAATGTGCCAGGAAAAAGCCCTTTATGTTTATGTCTCATTACTTGTTGTTCATATTTATAATTTACTTTTTATTTTTTATCCAAGCAAATTTGATTACAATGGTTTGTTTGTTCTAGGTGGGCAAATGTGGTTCTTTCACACATATACGTGTATCTATTCTTCCTCGCATCCTTTTCCCATATAGGTTATGACACAATGTTGAGTAGTCTTCTCCTGGTCTTCCGTACGTCTTTGGTGATTATATATTTCACATGGTTTGTATATCTCTGTTAACCCCAATATGGTAAATTATCCAATCCTCATCCCTTTCTATTTGATGAACCATAAGTTTTTTAATGAATCTGTGATTGCCTTTCTCTGTGGAAATATCTTCATTAGTATCAATTTTTATGTAACTCCTAAAAGTGATATGATAGGATATGTGTCTTTTACTTTCTCACTTACTACAGGTGCTGTGATTACGTCTAGACTCATCTATGGTGCTGCAAATGGCATTGTTTCATTTTTTTCACTAGCGAATATTCCATCTATACATGGAGGAGTTCTTCTTTGTCCACCCATCTGTTGGTGGACTTTTTGGTTACCTCCATATCTTGGCTATTGTAATACTGTGCAATGCAGATTGGCCTGCCTGTGTCTTTCCAATTCTCTCTTCTTAGATTATAGGTCGAGGAGTGGGCCTGCTGGATCATATGGTAGCTCAATGTTTACCTTTTTAAGGCACCTCCATTCTCTTCTCATTTGTGGCCCTTTCCAAGTTACGTCCCCCTTGAAGTTGAGGGTATGCATTTCTCCACAACAGCTTCAGCATTTATTGTTTGTAGTTTTCTTGCTGATGGTTTTTCTGACAAGTGTGAGCTGATACCTCTTTTTGGTTGAATTCGCATGTGCCTCATAATCCGTTGAAACTGAGCTTTAAGGCATATCCTTTTTATTTTTCAAGCTGTGATTACCCCTTAGTTCTTCAAAGTGTTCTCTTAAAGTATGTGTCACATTTTGAAATGTTTTGGCCATTACCTCCCTCAAGTCATATTGAGGGCATGTTTCATTTACAGTCCTGCATTACTTCTTCCTATGAAATGACCATTATCACAGGCCTTAAAGCTGTTTTTGCAGGTAACTGCCAGAGGGTGGCAGCCTTTCTAGGTTTCCCACCCTGGTAACTAGGGAAATGCCCTTGCGGCCTGTGGTGTTTCTCAGTTATAAATTAGAGTGGAGTGTGCCCGGACAAACCCACACAAGCTGATGTGTCTTTACTTTTGTTCAATTTTTAAATTGAATTTTTATTTTTTATTGGAGTAATTTTCCACTGTGTACTTGGACCACTTCTACTTTGTGCATTCCTCAGTTGATGGACATTTTCATTGCTTCCAAGTGTTGGCTATGGTAAATATTGTTGGAGTGCAGGATTGCCAGCCTGTGACTTTTTTTTTTAATATTTATTTATTTATTTATTTATTTATTTATTTATTTATTTATTTTTGGCTGTGTTGGATCTTCGTTTGTGCGCGAGGGCTTTCTATAGTTGCGGCGAGCGGGGGCCACTCTTCATCGCGGTGCGTGGGTCTCTCACTATCGCGGCCTCTATTGTTGCGGAGCACAGGCTCCATGCGCGCAGGCTCAGTGGTTGTGGCTCACGGGCCCAGTTGCTCCGCGGCATGTGGGATCTTCCCAGACCGGGGCTCGAACCCGTGTGCCCTGCATTGGCAGGCAGACTCTCAACCACTGCACCACCAGGGAAGCCCCAAGCCTGTGACTTTTTGATTCTCATTTTCTCAGGTGATAGGCCCAGCAGTGGATGTGATTGATTGACTGGTAGCACCGTGTTACCCTTATCAAAGCACCTTCTTTGTGTTTTCATTAGTGGCTCTTACCACGTCCCCCTTAGAATCGAGGGTACGCATTTCTCCACAATCGCTACAGCATTTATTGTTTGCAGCATTTATGCTAATGGCCCTTCTGGCTGGTGTGAGCTGATAGGTTTTTGTACTTTGGGTTTTCATGTCTTTGAAAATTCATAAAACTCATCATTTTTCTCTGCCGTTTTCTTTTCTGCTAAAAAAAGGAAACAGTTGGGAGTACAATATAATTCTTGAAATTGTCTTCTTGGAAGCTTGCCCTCTGTTAAATTTTTTGGTCGATTTTCCAGCCCAGAATTTTTTTAGAGAGCAGGTCTCATTTCCCGAACTGCAAGTGTGGTGCATATTTAGTGACCTTTAGTAATGGGTTAAAAGCTGCTGTTGTGGGAAGTGGCCTCAAGCAGGCAGCATTCCTCGATTCCCAAATCTGGGTACTAGGGCAGCAGAGCCTTTCTGGAAGTCGTGTTCCTAGGTTGTAAATTTTATTGGAATGTGCATGGAGAAACCCCCATAAGTTTATGTCTCATTATTTCTTCTTGGTTTTAAAAATTTTTTTAATTGGAGTAAAGCTTAGAATATTGTTTGTCCGAGGTGTACACAATCTGGTTCATTTGTACATTATATATGTCTATTCAAGTACAGATCCCCTTCCCATGTAAAATGTTACAGAGGGTTCCGCACACCTCCCTTCTATATGGTAGGTCTTTTTGAGATATGTATATAATATGTGTTTGTATACATATAGTAACACTAACCTTAATTTATCCACTCCCCCCACCTTTCCTTTTAGATGAGCATAGTTTGTTTTCTAAATCTGTGAGTGTCTTTCTCTTTGGAAATATGTTCATTTGTGTCAGTTATTAGATAACGCCTGTAAGTGATATCATAGAAGATAGGTCTTTTGCTTTCGGACTTACCTCATGTTTCGTGATTATCTCCAGACTCATTTGTGGTGCCTCAAAGAACAATGGTTCATTGTTTTCCATGGCTAATATTCCATTGTGTACATGGACCACTTCTTCTTTATCTATTCACCTGTTGTTGGACATTTTGATTCCTTCACTGTCTTGGCTATTGTGAAGAAGGCTGCACTGAAGCTTTTGCGGCCTGTGTCTTCTCGATTCTTGTCTTCTCCGGTGAGAGGTCCAATGGTGCGCCTGCTGGATTGAATGGTACCTCCATTTTTACTTTTAAACACAGCTCCTTTCTGTTCTCATTATTGGCCGTTACCCATTTACATCTCACCAGCAGGTAGAGGGTACACAGTTCTCTAAAACCCCGTCAGCATTTATTGTTTGTAGACTTTTTGCTGATGGTCAGTCGACTGGTGTAAGTTGAAACTTTTTGTAGATTAGATTTCATGGGTCTAACACTCCCTGAGGTTGAGCTTTTATCCATTTTCCTTTTTTTTAAAAGAGCGTGAGTAAAACGTTAATATTCATACTCTCTTCTGGAAACATTTGCCTGTTTTGAAATTTTTGTCCATTCCCTACTTCAGCACAATTTTTAGGGCAGGTGTCCTTTACAGCCCTGAGTCCTTGTGAATGTTAAGTGACCATTAGCTGTGAGTTTAAAGCTGCTCTTGCAGGAAACGGCCACAAGGTGGCATCATTTCTCCTTTACCAAATTTGGTAAGTGGGGAAACAGAGCCTTAATGGAAGTGGTGTTCTAGGTTGTAAATTAGAATGGAATGTGCCAGGAAAAAGCCCTTTATGTTTATGTCTCATTACTTGTTGTTCATATTTATAATTTACTTTTTATTTTTTATCCAAGCAAATTTGATTACAATGGTTTGTTTGTTCTAGGTGGGCAAATGTGGTTCTTTCACACATATACGTGTATCTATTCTTCCTCGCATCCTTTTCCCATATAGGTTATGACACAATGTTGAGTAGTCTTCTCCTGGTCTTCCGTACGTCTTTGGTGATTATATATTTCACATGGTTTGTATATCTCTGTTAACCCCAATATGGTAAATTATCCAATCCTCATCCCTTTCTATTTGATGAACCATAAGTTTTTTAATGAATCTGTGATTGCCTTTCTCTGTGGAAATATCTTCATTAGTATCAATTTTTATGTAACTCCTAAAAGTGATATGATAGGATATGTGTCTTTTACTTTCTCACTTACTACAGGTGCTGTGATTACGTCTAGACTCATCTATGGTGCTGCAAATGGCATTGTTTCATTTTTTTCACTAGCGAATATTCCATCTATACATGGAGGAGTTCTTCTTTGTCCACCCATCTGTTGGTGGACTTTTTGGTTACCTCCATATCTTGGCTATTGTAATACTGTGCAATGCAGATTGGCCTGCCTGTGTCTTTCCAATTCTCTCTTCTTAGATTATAGGTCGAGGAGTGGGCCTGCTGGATCATATGGTAGCTCAATGTATACCTTTTTAAGGCACCTCCATTCTCTTCTCATTTGTGGCCCTTTCCAAGTTACGTCCCCCTTGAAGTTGAGGGTATGCATTTCTCCACAACAGCTTCAGCATTTATTGTTTGTAGTTTTCTTGCTGATGGTTTTTCTGACAAGTGTGAGCTGATACCTCTTTTTGGTTGAATTCGCATGTGCCTCATAATCCGTTGAAACTGAGCTTTAAGGCATATCCTTTTTATTTTTCAAGCTGTGATTACCCCTTAGTTCTTCAAAGTGTTCTCTTAAAGTATGTGTCACATTTTGAAATGTTTTGGCCATTACCTCCCTCAAGACATATTGAGGGCATGTTTCATTTACAGTCCTGCATTACTTCTTCCTATGAAATGACCATTAGCACAGGCCTTAAAGCTGTTTTTGCAGGTAACTGCCAGAGGGTGGCAGCCTTTCTATGTTCCCCACCCTGGTAACTAGGGAAATGCCCTTGCGGCCTGTGGTGTTTCTCAGTTATAAATTAGAGTGGAGTGTGCCCGGACAAACCCACACAAGCTGATGTGTCTTTACTTTTGTTCAATTTTTAAATTGAATTTTTATTTTTTATTGGAGTAATTTTCCACTGTGTACTTGGACCACTTCTACTTTGTGCATTCCTCAGTTGATGGACATTTTCATTGCTTCCAAGTGTTGGCTATGGTAAATATTGTTGGAGTGCAGGATTGCCAGCCTGTGACTTTTTTTTTTAATATTTATTTATTTATTTATTTATTTATTTATTTATTTATTTATTTTTGGCTGTGTTGGATCTTCGTTTGTGCGCGAGGGCTTTCTATAGTTGCGGCGAGCGGGGGCCACTCTTCATCGCGGTGCGTGGGTCTCTCACTATCGCGGCCTCTCTTGTTGCGGAGCACAGGCTCCATGCGCGCAGGCTCAGTGGTTGTGGCTCACGGGCCCAGTTGCTCCGCGGCATGTGGGATCTTCCCAGACCGGGGCTCGAACCCGTGTGCCCTGCATTGGCAGGCAGACTCTCAACCACTGCACCACCAGGGAAGCCCCAAGCCTGTGACTTTTTGATTCTCATTTTCTCAGGTGATAGGCCCAGCAGTGGATGTGATTGATTGACTGGTAGCACCGTGTTACCCTTATCAAAGCACCTTCTTTGTGTTTTCATTAGTGGCTCTTACCACGTCCCCCTTAGAATCGAGGGTACGCATTTCTCCACAATCGCTTCAGCATTTATTGTTTGCAGCATTTATGCTAATGGCCCTTCTGGCTGGTGTGAGCTGATAGGTTTTTGTACTTTGGGTTTTCATGTCTTTGAAAATTCATAAAACTCATCATTTTTCTCTGCCGTTTTCTTTTCTGCTAAAAAAAGGAAACAGTTGGGAGTACAATATAATTCTTGAAATTGTCTTCTTGGAAGCTTGCCCTCTGTTAAATTTTTTGGTCGATTTTCCAGCCCAGAATTTTTTTAGAGAGCAGGTCTCATTTCCCGAACTGCAAGTGTGGTGCATATTTAGTGACCTTTAGTAATGGGTTAAAAGCTGCTGTTGTGGGAAGTGGCCTCAAGCAGGCAGCATTCCTCGATTCCCAAATCTGGGTACTAGGGCAGCAGAGCCTTTCTGGAAGTCGTGTTCCTAGGTTGTAAATTTTATTGGAACGTGCATGGAGAAACCCCCATAAGTTTATGTCTCATTATTTCTTCTTGGTTTTAAAAATTTTTTTAATTGGAGTAAAGCTTAGAATATTGTTTGTCCGAGGTGTACACAATCTGGTTCATTTGTACATTATATATGTCTATTCAAGTACAGATCCCCTTCCCATGTAAAATGTTACAGAGAGTTCCGCACACCTCCCTTCTATATGGTAGGTCTTTTTGAGATATGTATATAATATGTGTTTGTATACATATAGTAACACTAACCTTAATTTATCCACTCCCCCCACCTTTCCTTTTAGATGAGCATAGTTTGTTTTCTAAATCTGTGAGTGTCTTTCTCTTTGGAAATATGTTCATTTGTGTCAGTTATTAGATAACGCCTGTAAGTGATATCATAGAATATAGGTCTTTTGCTTTCGGACTTACCTCATGTTTCGTGATTATCTCCAGACTCATTTGTGGTGCCTCAAAGAACAATGGTTCATTGTTTTCCATGGCTAATATTCCATTGTGTACATGGACCACTTCTTCTTTATCTATTCACCTGTTGTTGGACATTTTGATTCCTTCACTGTCTTGGCTATTGTGAAGAAGGCTGCACTGAAGCTTTTGCGGCCTGTGTCTTCTCGATTCTTGTCTTCTCCGGTGAGAGGTCCAATGGTGCGCCTGCTGGATTGAATGGTACCTCCATTTTTACTTTTAAACACAGCTCCTTTCTGTTCTCATTATTGGCCGTTACCCCTTTACATCTCAGCAGCAGGTAGAGGGTACACAGTTCTCTAAAACCCCGTCAGCATTTATTGTTTGTAGACTTTTTGCTGATGGTCAGTCGACTGGCGTAAGTTGAAACTTTTTGTAGATTAGATTTCATGGGTCTAACACTCCCTGAGGTTGAGCTTTTATCCATTTTCCTTTTTTTTAAAAGAGCGTGAGTAAAACGTTAATATTCATACTCTCTTCTGGAAACATTTGCCTGTTTTGAAATTTTTGTCCATTCCCTACTTCAGCACAATTTTTAGGGCAGGTGTCCTTTACAGCCCTGAGTCCTTGTGAATGTTAAGTGACCATTAGCTGTGAGTTTAAAGCTGCTCTTGCAGGAAACGGCCACAAGGTGGCATCATTTCTCCTTTACCAAATTTGGTAAGTGGGGAAACAGAGCCTTAATGGAAGTTGTGTTCTAGGTTGTAAATTAGAATGGAATGTGCCAGGAAAAAGCCCTTTATGTTTATGTCTCATTACTTGTTGTTCATATTTATAATTTACTTTTTATTTTTTATCCAAGCAAATTTGATTACAATGGTTTGTTTGTTCTAGGTGGGCAAATGTGGTTCTTTCACACATATACGTGTATCTATTCTTCCTCGCATCCTTTTCCCATATAGGTTATGACACAATGTTGAGTAGTCTTCTCCTGGTCTTCCGTACGTCTTTGGTGATTATATATTTCACATGGTTTGTATATCTCTGTTAACCCCAATATGGTAAATTATCCAATCCTCATCCCTTTCTATTTGATGAACCATAAGTTTTTTAATGAATCTGTGATTGCCTTTCTCTGTGGAAATATCTTCATTAGTATCAATTTTTATGTAACTCCTAAAAGTGATATGATAGGATATGTGTCTTTTACTTTCTCACTTACTACAGGTGCTGTGATTACGTCTAGACTCATCTATGGTGCTGCAAATGGCATTGTTTCATTTTTTTCACTAGCGAATATTCCATCTATACATGGAGGAGTTCTTCTTTGTCCACCCATCTGTTGGTGGACTTTTTGGTTACCTCCATATCTTGGCTATTGTAATACTGTGCAATGCAGATTGGCCTGCCTGTGTCTTTCCAATTCTCTCTTCTTAGATTATAGGTCGAGGAGTGGGCCTGCTGGATCATATGGTAGCTCAATGTTTACCTTTTTAAGGCACCTCCATTCTCTTCTCATTTGTGGCCCTTTCCAAGTTACGTCCCCCTTGAAGTTGAGGGTATGCATTTCTCCACAACAGCTTCAGCATTTATTGTTTGTAGTTTTCTTGCTGATGGTTTTTCTGACAAGTGTGAGCTGATACCTCTTTTTGGTTGAATTCGCATGTGCCTCATAATCCGTTGAAACTGAGCTTTAAGGCATATCCTTTTTATTTTTCAAGCTGTGATTACCCCTTAGTTCTTCAAAGTGTTCTCTTAAAGTATGTGTCACATTTTGAAATGTTTTGGCCATTACCTCCCTCAAGTCATATTGAGGGCATGTTTCATTTACAGTCCTGCATTACTTCTTCCTATGAAATGACCATTATCACAGGCCTTAAAGCTGTTTTTGCAGGTAACTGCCAGAGGGTGGCAGCCTTTCTAGGTTTCCCACCCTGGTAACTAGGGAAATGCCCTTGCGGCCTGTGGTGTTTCTCAGTTATAAATTAGAGTGGAGTGTGCCCGGACAAACCCACACAAGCTGATGTGTCTTTACTTTTGTTCAATTTTTAAATTGAATTTTTATTTTTTATTGGAGTAATTTTCCACTGTGTACTTGGACCACTTCTACTTTGTGCATTCCTCAGTTGATGGACATTTTCATTGCTTCCAAGTGTTGGCTATGGTAAATATTGTTGGAGTGCAGGATTGCCAGCCTGTGACTTTTTTTTTTAATATTTATTTATTTATTTATTTATTTATTTATTTATTTATTTATTTTTGGCTGTGTTGGATCTTCGTTTGTGCGCGAGGGCTTTCTATAGTTGCGGCGAGCGGGGGCCACTCTTCATCGCGGTGCGTGGGTCTCTCACTATCGCGGCCTCTATTGTTGCGGAGCACAGGCTCCATGCGCGCAGGCTCAGTGGTTGTGGCTCACGGGCCCAGTTGCTCCGCGGCATGTGGGATCTTCCCAGACCGGGGCTCGAACCCGTGTGCCCTGCATTGGCAGGCAGACTCTCAACCACTGCACCACCAGGGAAGCCCCAAGCCTGTGACTTTTTGATTCTCATTTTCTCAGGTGATAGGCCCAGCAGTGGATGTGATTGATTGACTGGTAGCACCGTGTTACCCTTATCAAAGCACCTTCTTTGTGTTTTCATTAGTGGCTCTTACCACGTCCCCCTTAGAATCGAGGGTACGCATTTCTCCACAATCGCTACAGCATTTATTGTTTGCAGCATTTATGCTAATGGCCCTTCTGGCTGGTGTGAGCTGATAGGTTTTTGTACTTTGGGTTTTCATGTCTTTGAAAATTCATAAAACTCATCATTTTTCTCTGCCGTTTTCTTTTCTGCTAAAAAAAGGAAACAGTTGGGAGTACAATATAATTCTTGAAATTGTCTTCTTGGAAGCTTGCCCTCTGTTAAATTTTTTGGTCGATTTTCCAGCCCAGAATTTTTTTAGAGAGCAGGTCTCATTTCCCGAACTGCAAGTGTGGTGCATATTTAGTGACCTTTAGTAATGGGTTAAAAGCTGCTGTTGTGGGAAGTGGCCTCAAGCAGGCAGCATTCCTCGATTCCCAAATCTGGGTACTAGGGCAGCAGAGCCTTTCTGGAAGTCGTGTTCCTAGGTTGTAAATTTTATTGGAATGTGCATGGAGAAACCCCCATAAGTTTATGTCTCATTATTTCTTCTTGGTTTTAAAAATTTTTTTAATTGGAGTAAAGCTTAGAATATTGTTTGTCCGAGGTGTACACAATCTGGTTCATTTGTACATTATATATGTCTATTCAAGTACAGATCCCCTTCCCATGTAAAATGTTACAGAGGGTTCCGCACACCTCCCTTCTATATGGTAGGTCTTTTTGAGATATGTATATAATATGTGTTTGTATACATATAGTAACACTAACCTTAATTTATCCACTCCCCCCACCTTTCCTTTTAGATGAGCATAGTTTGTTTTCTAAATCTGTGAGTGTCTTTCTCTTTGGAAATATGTTCATTTGTGTCAGTTATTAGATAACGCCTGTAAGTGATATCATAGAAGATAGGTCTTTTGCTTTCGGACTTACCTCATGTTTCGTGATTATCTCCAGACTCATTTGTGGTGCCTCAAAGAACAATGGTTCATTGTTTTCCATGGCTAATATTCCATTGTGTACATGGACCACTTCTTCTTTATCTATTCACCTGTTGTTGGACATTTTGATTCCTTCACTGTCTTGGCTATTGTGAAGAAGGCTGCACTGAAGCTTTTGCGGCCTGTGTCTTCTCGATTCTTGTCTTCTCCGGTGAGAGGTCCAATGGTGCGCCTGCTGGATTGAATGGTACCTCCATTTTTACTTTTAAACACAGCTCCTTTCTGTTCTCATTATTGGCCGTTACCCATTTACATCTCACCAGCAGGTAGAGGGTACACAGTTCTCTAAAACCCCGTCAGCATTTATTGTTTGTAGACTTTTTGCTGATGGTCAGTCGACTGGTGTAAGTTGAAACTTTTTGTAGATTAGATTTCATGGGTCTAACACTCCCTGAGGTTGAGCTTTTATCCATTTTCCTTTTTTTTAAAAGAGCGTGAGTAAAACGTTAATATTCATACTCTCTTCTGGAAACATTTGCCTGTTTTGAAATTTTTGTCCATTCCCTACTTCAGCACAATTTTTAGGGCAGGTGTCCTTTACAGCCCTGAGTCCTTGTGAATGTTAAGTGACCATTAGCTGTGAGTTTAAAGCTGCTCTTGCAGGAAACGGCCACAAGGTGGCATCATTTCTCCTTTACCAAATTTGGTAAGTGGGGAAACAGAGCCTTAATGGAAGTGGTGTTCTAGGTTGTAAATTAGAATGGAATGTGCCAGGAAAAAGCCCTTTATGTTTATGTCTCATTACTTGTTGTTCATATTTATAATTTACTTTTTATTTTTTATCCAAGCAAATTTGATTACAATGGTTTGTTTGTTCTAGGTGGGCAAATGTGGTTCTTTCACACATATACGTGTATCTATTCTTCCTCGCATCCTTTTCCCATATAGGTTATGACACAATGTTGAGTAGTCTTCTCCTGGTCTTCCGTACGTCTTTGGTGATTATATATTTCACATGGTTTGTATATCTCTGTTAACCCCAATATGGTAAATTATCCAATCCTCATCCCTTTCTATTTGATGAACCATAAGTTTTTTAATGAATCTGTGATTGCCTTTCTCTGTGGAAATATCTTCATTAGTATCAATTTTTATGTAACTCCTAAAAGTGATATGATAGGATATGTGTCTTTTACTTTCTCACTTACTACAGGTGCTGTGATTACGTCTAGACTCATCTATGGTGCTGCAAATGGCATTGTTTCATTTTTTTCACTAGCGAATATTCCATCTATACATGGAGGAGTTCTTCTTTGTCCACCCATCTGTTGGTGGACTTTTTGGTTACCTCCATATCTTGGCTATTGTAATACTGTGCAATGCAGATTGGCCTGCCTGTGTCTTTCCAATTCTCTCTTCTTAGATTATAGGTCGAGGAGTGGGCCTGCTGGATCATATGGTAGCTCAATGTATACCTTTTTAAGGCACCTCCATTCTCTTCTCATTTGTGGCCCTTTCCAAGTTACGTCCCCCTTGAAGTTGAGGGTATGCATTTCTCCACAACAGCTTCAGCATTTATTGTTTGTAGTTTTCTTGCTGATGGTTTTTCTGACAAGTGTGAGCTGATACCTCTTTTTGGTTGAATTCGCATGTGCCTCATAATCCGTTGAAACTGAGCTTTAAGGCATATCCTTTTTATTTTTCAAGCTGTGATTACCCCTTAGTTCTTCAAAGTGTTCTCTTAAAGTATGTGTCACATTTTGAAATGTTTTGGCCATTACCTCCCTCAAGACATATTGAGGGCATGTTTCATTTACAGTCCTGCATTACTTCTTCCTATGAAATGACCATTAGCACAGGCCTTAAAGCTGTTTTTGCAGGTAACTGCCAGAGGGTGGCAGCCTTTCTATGTTCCCCACCCTGGTAACTAGGGAAATGCCCTTGCGGCCTGTGGTGTTTCTCAGTTATAAATTAGAGTGGAGTGTGCCCGGACAAACCAACACAAGCTGATGTGTCTTTACTTTTGTTCAATTTTTAAATTTAATTTTTATTTTTTATTGGAGTAATTTTCCACTGTGTACTTGGACCACTTCTACTTTGTGCATTCCTCAGTTGATGGACATTTTCATTGCTTCCAAGTGTTGGCTATGGTAAATATTGTTGGAGTGCAGGATTGCTAGCCTGTGACTTTTATTTTTAATATTTATTTATTTATTTATTTAATTATTTATTTATTTATTTATTTTTGGCTGTGTTGGATCTTCGTTTGTGCGCGAGGGCTTTCTGTAGTTGCGGCGAGCGGGGGCCACTCTTCATCGCGGTGCGTGGGTCTCTCACTATCGCGGCCTCTCTTGTTGCGGAGCACAGGCTCCATGCGCGCAGGCTCAGTGGTTGTGGCTCACGGGCCCAGTTGCTTCGCGGCATGTGGGATCTTCCCAGACCGGGGCTCGAACCCGTGTGCCCTGCATTGGCAGGCAGACTCTCAACCACTGCACCACCAGGGAAGCCCCAAGCCTGTGACTTTTTGATTCTCATTTTCTCAGGTGATAGGCCCAGCAGTGGATGTGATTGATTGACTGGTAGCACCGTGTTACCCTTATCAAAGCACCTTCTTTGTGTTTTCATTAGTGGCTCTTACCACGTCCCCCTTAGAATCGAGGGTACGCATTTCTCCACAATCGCTACAGCATTTATTGTTTGCAGCATTTATGCTAATGGCCCTTCTGGCTGGTGTGAGCTGATAGGTTTTTGTACTTTGGGTTTTCATGTCTTTGAAAATTCATAAAACTCATCATTTTTCTCTGCCGTTTTCTTTTCTGCTAAAAAAAGGAAACAGTTGGGAGTACAATATAATTCTTGAAATTGTCTTCTTGGAAGCTTGCCCTCTGTTAAATTTTTTGGTCGATTTTCCAGCCCAGAATTTTTTTAGAGAGCAGGTCTCATTTCCCGAACTGCAAGTGTGGTGCATATTTAGTGACCTTTAGTAATGGGTTAAAAGCTGCTGTTGTGGGAAGTGGCCTCAAGCAGGCAGCATTCCTCGATTCCCAAATCTGGGTACTAGGGCAGCAGAGCCTTTCTGGAAGTCGTGTTCCTAGGTTGTAAATTTTATTGGAATGTGCATGGAGAAACCCCCATAAGTTTATGTCTCATTATTTCTTCTTGGTTTTAAAAATTTTTTTAATTGGAGTAAAGCTTAGAATATTGTTTGTCCGAGGTGTACACAATCTGGTTCATTTGTACATTATATATGTCTATTCAAGTACAGATCCCCTTCCCATGTAAAATGTTACAGAGGGTTCCGCACACCTCCCTTCTATATGGTAGGTCTTTTTGAGATATGTATATAATATGTGTTTGTATACATATAGTAACACTAACCTTAATTTATCCACTCCCCCCACCTTTCCTTTTAGATGAGCATAGTTTGTTTTCTAAATCTGTGAGTGTCTTTCTCTTTGGAAATATGTTCATTTGTGTCAGTTATTAGATAACGCCTGTAAGTGATATCATAGAAGATAGGTCTTTTGCTTTCGGACTTACCTCATGTTTCGTGATTATCTCCAGACTCATTTGTGGTGCCTCAAAGAACAATGGTTCATTGTTTTCCATGGCTAATATTCCATTGTGTACATGGACCACTTCTTCTTTATCTATTCACCTGTTGTTGGACATTTTGATTCCTTCACTGTCTTGGCTATTGTGAAGAAGGCTGCACTGAAGCTTTTGCGGCCTGTGTCTTCTCGATTCTTGTCTTCTCCGGTGAGAGGTCCAATGGTGCGCCTGCTGGATTGAATGGTACCTCCATTTTTACTTTTAAACACAGCTCCTTTCTGTTCTCATTATTGGCCGTTACCCCTTTACGTCTCACCAGCAGGTAGAGGGTACACAGTTCTCTAAAACCCCGTCAGCATTTATTGTTTGTAGACTTTTTGCTGATGGTCAGTCGACTGGTGTAAGTTGAAACTTTTTGTAGATTAGATTTCATGGGTCTAACACTCCCTGAGGTTGAGCTTTTATCCTTTTTCCTTTTTTTTAAAAGAGCGTGAGTAAAACGTTAATATTCATACTCTCTTCTGGAAACATTTGCCTGTTTTGAAATTTTTGTCCATTCCCTACTTCAGCACAATTTTTTAGGGCAGGTGTCCTTTACAGCCCTGAGTCCTTGTGAATGTTAAGTGACCATTAGCTGTGAGTTTAAAGCTGCTCTTGCAGGAAACGGCCACAAGGTGGCATCATTTCTCCTTTACCAAATTTGGTAAGTGGGGAAACAGAGCCTTAATGGAAGTGGTGTTCTAGGTTGTAAATTAGAATGGAATGTGCCAGGAAAAAGCCCTTTATGTTTATGTCTCATTACTTGTTGTTCATATTTATAATTTACTTTTTATTTTTTATCCAAGCAAATTTGATTACAATGGTTTGTTTGTTCTAGGTGGGCAAATGTGGTTCTTTCACACATATACGTGTATCTATTCTTCCTCGCATCCTTTTCCCATATAGGTTATGACACAATGTTGAGTAGTCTTCTCCTGGTCTTCCGTACGTCTTTGGTGATTATATATTTCACATGGTTTGTATATCTCTGTTAACCCCAATATGGTAAATTATCCAATCCTCATCCCTTTCTATTTGATGAACCATAAGTTTTTTAATGAATCTGTGATTGCCTTTCTCTGTGGAAATATCTTCATTAGTATCAATTTTTATGTAACTCCTAAAAGGGATATGATAGGATATGTGTCTTTTACTTTCTCACTTACTACAGGTGCTGTGATTACGTCTAGACTCATCTATGGTGCTGCAAATGGCATTGTTTCATTTTTTTCACTAGCGAATATTCCATCTATACATGGAGGAGTTCTTCTTTGTCCACCCATCTGTTGGTGGACTTTTTGGTTACCTCCATATCTTGGCTATTGTAATACTGTGCAATGCAGATTGGCCTGCCTGTGTCTTTCCAATTCTCTCTTCTTAGATTATAGGTCGAGGAGTGGGCCTGCTGGATCATATGGTAGCTCAATGTATACCTTTTTAAGGCACCTCCATTCTCTTCTCATTTGTGGCCCTTTCCAAGTTACGTCCCCCTTGAAGTTGAGGGTATGCATTTCTCCACAACAGCTTCAGCATTTATTGTTTGTAGTTTTCTTGCTGATGGTTTTTCTGACAAGTGTGAGCTGATACCTCTTTTTGGTTGAATTCGCATGTGCCTCATAATCCGTTGAAACTGAGCTTTAAGGCATATCCTTTTTATTTTTCAAGCTGTGATTACCCCTTAGTTCTTCAAAGTGTTCTCTTAAAGTATGTGTCACATTTTGAAATGTTTTGGCCATTACCTCCCTCAAGACATATTGAGGGCATGTTTCATTTACAGTCCTGCATTACTTCTTCCTATGAAATGACCATTAGCACAGGCCTTAAAGCTGTTTTTGCAGGTAACTGCCAGAGGGTGGCAGCCTTTCTATGTTCCCCACCCTGGTAACTAGGGAAATGCCCTTGCGGCCTGTGGTGTTTCTCAGTTATAAATTAGAGTGGAGTGTGCCCGGACAAACCAACACAAGCTGATGTGTCTTTACTTTTGTTCAATTTTTAAATTTAATTTTTATTTTTTATTGGAGTAATTTTCCACTGTGTACTTGGACCACTTCTACTTTGTGCATTCCTCAGTTGATGGACATTTTCATTGCTTCCAAGTGTTGGCTATGGTAAATATTGTTGGAGTGCAGGATTGCTAGCCTGTGACTTTTATTTTTAATATTTATTTATTTATTTATTTAATTATTTATTTATTTATTTATTTTTGGCTGTGTTGGATCTTCGTTTGTGCGCGAGGGCTTTCTGTAGTTGCGGCGAGCGGGGGCCACTCTTCATCGCGGTGCGTGGGTCTCTCACTATCGCGGCCTCTCTTGTTGCGGAGCACAGGCTCCATGCGCGCAGGCTCAGTGGTTGTGGCTCACGGGCCCAGTTGCTCCGCGGCATGTGGGATCTTCCCAGACCGGGGCTCGAACCCGTGTGCCCTGCATTGGCAGGCAGACTCTCAACCACTGCACCACCAGGGAAGCCCCAAGCCTGTGACTTTTTGATTCTCATTTTCTCAGGTGATAGGCCCAGCAGTGGATGTGATTGATTG